>NC_143040.1:33149249-33449249 GCF_057628025.1 Oncorhynchus mykiss
GCCATGGTTCTGTATCACAACCGGCCGGGATCGGGAGTCCCATAGGGCGGTGCACAATTGGCCCAGCGTCGTCTGGGTTTGGGGAGGGTTTGGTCGGGGTAGGCCTTCATTGTAAATAAGAATTTGTTCTTAACTGACTTGCCTAGTTAAATTTAAAATAAAAACCTGTACAACACAAGTTCATTTTTTACTGCAGCATGTACAGTATTGAGATTCCTCAAATACAATTTTAATATTTTTCCAAAAGACCATGCCATTAAATAAAGCTTTTAAGACAACCTGTCAAATTGGTGTGGTTTTATATTGTAAATGTAGAATTGCCCGGGAGGTGATGGAATGAAGGAACCCTCTTGTCGCTGTCAGTAGTCCTCACCGAAACCCCTCCATTAACGCGTTGGAATGAGTGATTAATTACCATTCCCAGGCTAACGCTCCCTTAACCCCAGGCTGTATACAGACTTATGCCCATCTGTGTTGGTGTGGGCTTATACATACACACATACACAACAACACTATTCACTGTGGCGTATCCATCATATATTCCACAAGATTGGTCAATATATTTAGTCCGTTGCGACATATGTCAAATGGAATGGGGTTCCAATGGTAACCAAAGTGTTGAAAGCATATGAAACAGTGCTAGAAGGCAGACACTGCATGCTGCAAACAAACTGCTCCTCAATCTGCTGGCTTGGAACTGAATACCTAAATGGTTGGGTTACATTCCAGACGGTGTGCTTTAACAACTGGTGTGACCGAGGTTTTGGTGATGATTTGAGCAGTCCATTATTAAAGTTGATCAGAAAGGGGTTAATGTTAATATTTGGAGACCTCAGTATCGCTGACTACCAGTGCTATTTTTGTTGGTATTGTTAGGAAGCTGTGATGCTCCTCTTTTCTACATTGAAAACTCTTGAGTTGTCGATCTACCTGACGGACGGCCACCAGGTGGTAAGGGTAGGCAACAACACGTCTGCCACGCTGATCCTCAACACGGGGGCCCTTCAGGCGTGTGTACTTAGCCCCCTCCTGTACTCCCTGTTCACCCACGACTACGTGGCCAAACACGACTCCCTCCACCACCATCGATGTTACAGCCTATAGGGAGGAGGTCCGAGACCTGGCAGTGTGGTGCCAGGACAACAACCTCCCCCTCAGTGTGAGCAAGACAAAGGAGCTGATCGTGGACTACAGGAAAAGGAGGGCCGAACAGGCACCCATTATCATCGACGGGGCTGTAGTGGAGCGGGTCGAGAGTTTTAAGCTCCTTGGTGTCCACATCACTAGCGATCATGGTCCAAACACACCAAGACAATCGTGAAGAGGAGACTGAAAATATTTGGCATGGGTCCCCAAATCCTCAAAGTTATACAGCTGCACCATCGAGAGCATCCTGACCGGTTGCATCACTGCCTGGTATGGCAACTGCTCTGCATCTGACGTAAGGTGCTACAGAGGGTAGTGCTTCCTGCCATCCAGGACCTAAGCCATAAGCCACCCCCAAGCCATAAATAAGACTGCTGAACAATTAATAAAATGGCCACCGGACTATTTACATTGACCCTTGCATTTGTTTTGTACACTGCTGCTACTCACTGTTTATTATCTATGTATAGTCACTTCACCCCTACCTACATGTACAAATTACCTTGACTAACCTGTACCCCTGCACATTGACTCGGTACCTCCTGTATATAGCCTTTTTATTGTTATTTCATTGTTACTTTTTATTATTTTTTTACTTTAGCTTGTTTGGTAAATATTTTCTTAACTCTTCTTGAACTGCACTGTTGGTTAAGGGCTTGTAAGTAAGCATTTCACGGTATGTTTGTATACCTGTTGTATTCGGCGCATGTGACAAATAAAGTTTTATTTGATTTGCTACCTCACTATGCGAGGTCTTGGTTCAAATGTAATTCACTAGGATATATTTTGTGGTAGATCTGACTGGCTTTTGCTCAGTTTTGTGCTCAATTTGGACTCTGACCTGCACACCTGCCCTCCCCTCTCTAAAAGACAGACAGGTTTTCAATATAATCAAATTTGAAGGGTCACTGTCATGGTTGGACATATTTAGGCAGGTGCTTGGGCACCTGTAGCCATCCCGACCTCCCCTCGCCCCCCGTGCACATATCTAGCCTTATTTTAAACCCGTCTATTCTATAGTGCTATTACTTACCTTTTACCTTTGTGATAGAGTAACCTGCACACACTGCATTTGTATCTGTGTTCCCCTGTGTTGAGGACCTGTTCGTGACCCTGCACACACCAAGCCACTCAGTGGAGGGAGTGGATGACACTCCGCATAGCCTAAAGGAGGGGAAAAGGGGATCAGAGAGAGATGGAGGCTTTATATGCCTGTTGCTTGGAAACCCAGTGTGTCTGTGGGTAGTGGGCACAGTGTATTGATCTTATGGTAATGATTCCTAAAGGGTGTGTGTTGGGTTGTATGGTTGTAAATTAGCCAGTAAATATACTGCAGGCGACTGGGGGCACATTTAAGGCTTGTATTTACTATTCAGTGAGTCGGGTGTGAAGAATAGGAGTGGGAGGTTGTGAGAACGCGGTGAGAGAGTGGGCCCTGCCCGCCGCCACGCGCTCCGCTTCATGACTCATCACGGCTCCATTTACTTCTAGGTCTGCGTTCCAAATGGCACCCTATTCCCTATATAGAGCACACTGCGCTCTGTTCAAAAGTATTACACTATATAGGGAATTAGGGTCCCATTTGGGATGCTACCCAGGCCTTTTGTCTCTTCCCAGAGAGAAACACCAGGAGAAAAGGCTGCCGGGCTGCTGAACAAGAAGTGTCCCTGTCTGCCAGTAGTGATTACAAATAACAGGATGCAATTTAAAACTGCATGGCTGAGTTGGGGACCATGTGTGTGTTCGTGTGCTTTGTTGTCAAGCTGTGTATGATACAAATGTCACATCTGAATTTGGTTTGCAATTGAATTCCAATTGAAGACTCTTGTGAAGAGAAATATTGACTATTACTATTATGATTTTCTCTCTTCTTTTTTGTTCAGACCTGGACAGAACGGGCAAAAGGACAGTCTGGAGACGTGGCGGATATGAAAAAACGAAAGCGAGGAGAAGAAGAGAGCAGGGGAGACAAGAACGGACAGAGTGAGGCAGACGAGACTAGACAGAGTGAGGCAGACGAGACCAGTGCCAAAAAGAAAAAGCCCGTAGACACCTCAACCAAGCTCTCAGCATTTGCCTTCAACAAAAATTAAACATAAGATCACATCATGTGCTGATTTTTTTTATATATTTGTTTATATATATATACATTTTGCTCCATATGTCTGTTTACTTAGGGTTATAGGTCACAAGTAAATATTATATAATGCTCATTTGTGGATTGGTGCTGATTGTGAGACCTTTTTTGTATAACATTTCATCAGAATATGTAGTCTGTCTCATAGGTTTCCAGTTTCATTAGCACTGTTTGGTATGCTCGTGATGCAGACCTTTCGATTAATAATTTCTTCTCCGATATGTAACTAGGAGTTAGAGGAATTTCATAGATGGCATCAAAGCGAAATATCCTGAGCACTTGAAATAGCTGTGACAAATATAGAACATGAAGAGAGCAACTGATAAGGGCACACGTAAATGGTTATTCTGTTCAGCATCTCAATTTAGATTTTTCCTGTTCACCAATTTCCTCTTAGTTGTTTTTAAAACAATATAGTATATTGACTTGTTTTTTGTATTGTACTGTATTGAATAAAAATAAATGTTTTCATCCAGTCTTTTAATTTTTTTAAATCACTTTTTATAGAAGAACATACAAATTAGCACAATTTGGTCTGCTACTCTATCTGTTTTATTAAGGAAACTGACACCTGTTTAAAAATAGCTTAACACATTTTTTTTTTTACATGTTGAGACTGAATAGACCTATAACAATCACTAGTTTTGATTGTGAATATAACAGTAACAATTTACTTGAAGGGGGTAGACATAAGGCATTTGTAAAACAAGTCAAAACAGACCTTGGAGTGTTGCAGTGTCATTAATAACCTTCATAACACATTCAACATCACTGATAATGAGTTGAAGTTATTTATCCATTGTAGGCTACAACAGATGTGTTACCCTGTCTTTTGTTAGAGTGCAATAGCTGAATTGTGGTAGCCTGTGATTCACTGGGATTTCCTAACTTTAAATATTTTTATGAAAAACTATTGAGGAAAAACACTGAAATGTAGAAGTGGTGTAAAGTACTTAAGTAAAAATACTTTAAAGTACTAAAGTTGTTTTTTGGGGTATCTGTACTTTACCATTTATATTTTTGACTACTGCTACTTCACTACATTCCTAAAGAAAATAATGTACTTTTTACTACAAACATTTTCCCTGACAACCCAAAGTACTGGTTACATTTTGAATGCTTAGCGGGACAGGAAAAGTGTCCAATTCACACACTTCAAGAGAACGTCCCTGGTCATCTCTACTGCCTCTGATACGGTGTACTCATTAAAAACAAATGTTTTGTTTTTAAATGATGTTGGAGTGTGTCCCTGGCTATCCATGAATAAAAAAAACAAGAAAATGGTGCCATCTGGTTTGCTTAATAAGGGTATGAAATAATTTATAATTTTACTTTTGATACTTAAGTATATTTAAAAGCAAATACTTTCAGACGTTTACTTCAGTAGTTTTCTATTAAGGCCTCTTTACTTTTACTCAAGTATGACAATTGCTTACTTTTTCCACCACTGGAAATATACACCTTTTCCAAAGATTGACATGAATCAACTCAAGTAATCTTAAATCTACTTTTGACATTGTTTATTAAATGAATAGATGGTGGCATATTACGTAGTAAATTCACTGAATAGTGTATATCCTCCAACTGTGGCATATTTGGATCCATACAGAATTTGAGTGTTCTAGATTGCCTGACGACTCGAACTGAATTCTTCACTGCTTTTTCATTTGCTACATACAGCCTGATTGGTGACAGATGTTCATGCGAATATTCTAAATTCTGCATAAAAACATGTGCTTTCCACCAGAGATGTTTTTACATCAAATTGACTTGTTGCCGATAAAAGGCTGTGCGGGATGACTTAGTGCACATAAAAATACCTTTAGTGGTTAAATTCCCATATACTAAATATAAAATACAAGTTAAACATCTCACAAAAAATGTTGTTATACAGGGAGTGTGCACACTCTGGTATTGGCAGGTGCGCTCCAGCCAACAGCTCACAGATACAGTGCGGATATAGCCTAAAGGAGATTATGGACAAAAGCGGTAGATTATTTTTATTTGTCAAATGAAAGCCAAGCATTGACGAACATCTCACCAGAATAAGACCCTCGATATTTATTGGAAAGGAGCATCAAGCTCATCACCTTGCACTTTCACCACCCTGTGAAGTTCATAATTTATTTAATCTGTAGCCTAATAAACTGTATGCTCTCTTGACAAGTCATAGTGGGAGGACCACACAAAACATATCATCACATGACTCCCAAGTTTACTTTGTTATTATATACATATTTGCTCATAAAAGCGTTTCCACCTACATTTCTCGCATAATTAATTTTACTGCCACAAAAAGATCACCTTGTCAACATTTGGAAAGTTTACTGACAAATGTTCTGTTAACATCAGGCCTTTCATTACATTTTGTTTTATCTGACATGTACTTTACTAGCATAAAAAGGTTGGAAGGAAATCTTGTTAGACTGCCATAATTGAAGTGGTTTATGGTGACCTCAAAATGAGAGGCGTTGGCCAAAACAGTCATCAGTGATTGGATCATCCCTAACCAATCAGAGTACCAAAGCCAATGACGAATTTTCAAAACGCCCAACCCATTGGTTTCTGAGACCAATCAGACGGTCTAGAATAAATTTTCATTTTCAAAACCATCAGGGCCAGACTCATTCCAGAGAAGAAACTAACATCCGTGGGCGTGGCGTAGCATTTGGCCGGAGAAAGGAGTTTGGGTAGACAGGCAATGTTCTCCATTGGCTTACATACAACTGACAGAACGTGACGTACACAAAACGCTTGACCAATAGAAATACACGAGGATTATATCGCATATAAAGCCATGGGGTACCAACGCCTGAGAGTGAGTGCTTCATGTACTTTGATGCATTCAGGTGACGGCAGTGTACTCTGCAGGTGGTGCGTTCAAAAACAAAGCTGCGTCCATTAAGCGAAAAACACTGGAAAGCGCATCCTCCATTAGTGAAAAGACCTTACGTCAATTCTGAACTATGGAGCGCTCAAAACAGTGTCACGATAATGAAGCGGACAGTAAACCGACTACGAACGAAAGTTATATTAATGGACACTTGGTAAAAAAAGACAACCAGATCTTGGTAGGCCTAGCTCAAGGGACGGGGACGGCCGGTGAGTCGAGTTCGCACACAGGGTCCTCGGTGGTAGAGGGCTGGAAGCATGAGCGCACCCGAAGTATGGAAGACAACGAGATCAACTTGCCTTGTCTTGCGGCTGCCTACACCACTATTCTCCGGGGGCTCGGGGAGGACCCGCAAAGACAGGGACTTCTAAAAACTCCGTGGAGAGCCGCTACTGCCATGCAGTTTTTCACCAAGGGCTACCAGGAGAAAATCATAGGTGAGTCAGTCGGAATGCCCATTTCCCCAAGTTGTCAACACTTTCCTATGTTGTAAAAAAGAAAGTGACCTTAAAACTAAACCTTTTAATTTACCTGAAATATAGACATTTAGATGTGATTTACTTAGGCTACCGAACTCCAATCAAGAAGTCTGTTTTGGAAGGAGAAATATGCAATTTATTATGCTGATATAACTGTTATTTATATATATATATATTACTGTACCAGTCAAAAGTTTGTACACACCTACTCATTCAAGGGTGTTTCTTTATTTTTACTCTTTTATACATTGTAGAATAATAGTGAAGACATCAACACTATGAAATAACACATGGAATCATGTAGTAACCAACAAAGTGTTAAACAAATCAAAATATATTTGAGATTCTTCAAAGTGGCCACCCTTTGCCTTGATGACAACTTTGCACACGCTTGGCATTCTCTCAACCAGCTTCACCTGGAATGCTTTTTCAACAGTCTTGAAGGAGTTCCCACATATGCTGAGCGCTTTTCCTTCACTTTGCGCTCCAATTAATCCCAAACCATCTCAATTGGGTTGTGGTCGGGTGATTGTGGAGGCCAGGTAATCTGATGCGGCACTCAATTACGCATCTTCTTGATCAAGTAGCCCTTACACAGCCTGGAAGTGTGTTGGGTCGTTGTCCTGTTGAAAAACAAATGATAGTCCCACTAAGCGCAAACCAGATGGACAAAAACCCTTGAATGAGTAGGTGTCCAAACTTTTGATTGATACTGTATGTATGCACACTTCTTACATCCGTAGTCTATGGTCAGGTGTTTCAGAAGATGCTTAGCCGCACATTCAATTAACTTGATTGTTTTTTTGTAAAATAATGTTCAGTATAAGAGCTACAGATTCTTATTTAGAGCTGTGCAGTACAACATTTGAAATCATTATTGGCACTGGAGACAGGCTTCTCTCAAATGACCATAGTATGTGATTTAGAGCAGTTGAGTACAAAATAGTACATCAAGAAAAAAGGATGCACAATCTATGTTCAGCGTACATTCATAGACAAGTAACCCTACAATAAATGTTGTTTCTAATATTCTCTGTTGATGCACTTTTCCCTCATTTGTCTGTGAAACCTCTCTTTCTACACAATACCACTATTTCTGTCCACCCTTAGGAAACAGTTACCTTGCATATCCAGGCTCACCAAGTCCCCTGGTCATCCTTACCAGACTTTATTGGTTCTGTTCTCCACAGTTGGGACTGTTTTAGTGGTGGAGCTGGGGAGCTGCCCCTCACAGTATTATTAAGCCCCGCCCTCCCCCCACCAAAAACCCATCTGGAGTTGGTTTCGCGGGGAGCACTTTGAGGTTCTGTGTAATATGTTTGAGGAGACATACAGAGAGAATGTGTTAGTGACACTCATCCTCTCTAGCTGAAAAACATGCATCTTGGATAACTTGAGAATGCTTGGACCCTGTCTGGTTTATATGGACTCAATGCTCTTTCCCCACTGTTTGAGGTGTTGTGGGAGTGGTATGGAAACGTGAGGGGCCAAACCAAACAGTAAATCCAGCAAAAAAGTGAAGCGTCACGACGAGTCACGAATGTGTGTTCAGGAGCACTGAAGCAAGTAGTATTCTCTCCCTTTTTGGGTTAGCTCTTATTCTGCACCACCACTTTGTTTAAATGTGTAATGTCATTGAATTGAAGATTTTGAAGAGCTGACTAACTTCTATGGCCAGTTTCACAAACCCAGACTAAGCCTGGATGAAAAACAAAGGAGAATCTCAAAGAAGAATCCGCTTTTTAGTCCAGGAATAGGTTTAATCAGATTGCGGAAAACCGCAATAGGTGTCATATTCGCCTTGACACAGTGAGACAGTGGATATATGGATATACACTACACAAGTATGTGGACACCCCCTTCAAATGAGTGAATTTGGCTATTTCACCCATACCCGTTGCTGACAGGTGTGTGACATCGAGCACACCGCCATGCAATCTCCACAGACAAACAATGGCAGTACCGAAGAGCTGAGTGCCACCTTTCCAACAAGTTACAAATTTCTTCCCTGCTAAAGCTGCCATGGTCAACTGAAAGTGCTGTTATTGTGAAGTGGAAACTTCTAGGAGCAACAACGGCTCAGTTGCAAAATCGTAGGCGACACAGGCTCACAGAACGGAACCTCAGAGAGCTTGTAGCGTGTAAAAATCGCCAGTCCACGGTTGCAACACTCACTACCAAGTTCCAAACTACCTCTGGATGCAACGTCAGCACAATAACTGTTCGTCGGGAGCTTCATGAAATGGGTTGAGCAGTGGAGATGTGTTCTCTGGAGTGAAGTGTGATTCATCACCATCTGGTAGTCCGACGGACAAATCTGGGTTTGGCGGATATCCGGTGAAGGCTACATGCCCCAATGCATAGTGCCAATTGTAAAATTTGGTGGAGGAGAAATAATGATCTGGGGCTGTTTTTCATGGTTCGAGCTAGGCCCCTTAGTTCCTGTGACGGGAAATATTAACGCCACAGCATACAATGACATTCTAGATGATTCTGTGCTTCCAACTTTGTGGCAACAGTTGGAGGGGAAGGCCCTTTCCGTTTCAGCATTACAATGCCCCCATGCACAAAGTGAGGTCCATACAGAAATGGTTTGTCGAGATCGGTGTGGAAGAACTTGACTGGCCTGCACAGAGCCCTGACCTCAACCCCATCGAACACCTTTGGGTTGAATGGGCCTGGCTCGCTGTCGGCGTTCCAAATCACCCAACATCAGTGCCCGACCTCACTAATGTTCTTGTGGCTGAATGAAAGCAAGTCCTCGCAGCAATGTTCCAACATCTAGTGGAAAGCCTTCCCAGAAGAGTGGAGGCTGTTATAGCAGCAAAGGGGGGACCAACTCCATATTAATGCCCATGATTTTGGAATTACATGTTCGACAAGCAGGTGTCCACATACTTTTGTGTATGTGTGAGACTGTGTGGTTGCTTGCACATGTGTGTGTGTGTGCGCATTGTGTGTGTCTGTTTGTGTGAGCAAATAAGGGACTCGTTTTATGAGTGCCCAGGGCGTACAGGATGTCAGTGTGAATAATGCAGAGCTGAACTGGTAGGTCTTACTTTTATAGGGTCTTCTAACTCCAACAGTGGACAGTCTCTTTCACTCACACACACACTTAGTTTCTACACATTCTCACTTATTCACAGAATTTCCACTAAAATCCCTCGATGCTGACCCAGTCATTTCTGTGTGCTAATGAAAATAATGACTTGTGTTTGTTGCGCAAGACGCAAGTGTTAAAGGGTTCGTAGTGGAATGGAAATCTAGCCCTATGAGGCTCATTGTCCTTATTATTTTAATATAGTGCATTATAACATTTTGTTCATAGGGCATTATGACTAGGCTGTATAATTCCTTATCTAGTTGCTTATTAATTGCTTATCTAGATGTTTATGAGCAGTTATTAGCACCTATGTCATGCATTATTATATATTTTGCAATAAATGCATTATGAAGCGGGTTCATGTTACTTCTCATTTATGCGTTATGTTATGTGCTTATTATGCATTAGGAAGAAGGTATTCATAGGGAGAGATGCCATTCATGTTTATGTATGATGCTATCAACACATGAGATTCCAAGAAAAACCTGAATGGCATATCCTTCATAGCTGCATTTGAAGGCAGTAAGCAATATGCATATGTCACGTTCAAGTGACTCACTTTTGTCAAGTCCATCGTTGGTCACCGCCTTTCAAAGTGTTGCTTTATAGGTATACATTTGTCAGACTTGCAGTTTTTGATGAAGTCTCCTTCGAGTTGGTGCAGTTGCTTCTCACCAAGTGCACCATGCAGCCGTCACCTGCATTGTGGGATGCACTATTTGTCAACCAATCATTAAGGTGTTTCTTTCTCATTTAGGTGTTGATGCGAAGGGGCAGGGGGAGGACAGCACTGCTACAGGGGATTGAGAGAAAGGTAGTGAGGGAGGAAGGGAGAGAGAAAAAGGGAGATGGAGATAGAAAGCAGGTTGGCCACCAGCGCTTGACATCCTGACAATTTGTAATGTAGCCATAGTGACTGTGTGTGGTTTTTGTCTGAGATGAGTTGATGCTGATTTGATTTCCTGTTATTTTGCTGTGGCCCAGTCACGTGTGTGTGTGTGTGATGTAGGGAACCAGACTGGTGAGGGGCAACTGCTCTCTGAACATCTGCTGCCCTTAGGTTGGTGAGATGAACTGGGGACGGTGCTCGATTCATCAGTAGAGCTTTACCAAAAAAACACATACCGGGCTGGGAGAGAGACATTTGGAGTACTGCTTGAGTGGAAAACCCAAACAGTAGCACTGTTCCTTTAAGCACGGTCAAATATTATCATTAATGGACAGAACAATGTTCTTAATGACTTTATTCTAACCTACTGAACGTGTCAGAGAGCAGTGAATCTATGAAAGACCGTTACCTCCAATTGTCAATAAAGAAATCATAATATTCTAACAGTGATGTGAAATCAGCATTTGTTCATTTTGTTTTTTAACCAGTCTAGTGAAACTGCAGTTGATATTCTAATAATTCTTATCCTATTCATCAGCAATACTCAACTGACGGACCGGGGTCCAGATCCGGACCCAGAGCAGGGTCAATACAGACTGCGGGTCCCAAAAGAATAATTAAAAAATAAAATTTAAAAAAAATATATATTTGTTTTATTAGGAATTCAGTCAAATCTCATTTAATTTGTCGAATACAACGGGTGTAGACTTTACTATGAAATGCTTGCTTACGAGCCCTTCCCATGGATGCAAAGCAAGGTTTTTAATTTCCTGGAAGCCTATCTACTGAGGTTGGGTTGGAGTGGGAGGTAAAGTTACCATGGTAACATAGTGAGTGAGCAGAGGGTCTGACTTGTTGCTTTAGGGTCCTGCCTTGTTGTGGTTTTGCAGCTTGTCTGTGATTATTACAAAAAGAAAAATAGTAACACGAGGAATGAAGTACACAAGAATGAAGCTATATACAGTGCCTTGCGAAAGTATTCGGCCCCCTTGAACTTTGCGACCTTTTGCCACATTTCAGGCTTCAAACATAAAGATATAAAACTTTATTTTTTTGTGAAGAATCAACAACAAGTGGGACACAATCATGAAGTGGAACAACATTTATTGGATATTTTAAACTTTTTTAACAAATCAAAAACTGAAAAATTGGGCGTGCAAAATTATTCAGCCCCCTTAAGTTAATACTTTGTAGCGCCACCTTTTGCTGCGATTACAGCTGTAAGTCGCTTGGGGTATGTCTCTATCAGTTTTGCACATCGAGAGACTGACATTTTTTCCCATTCCTCCTTGCAAAACAGCTCGAGCTCAGTGAGGTTGGATGGAGAGCATTTGTGAACAGCAGTTTTCAGTTCTTTCCACAGATTCTCGATTGGATTCAGGTCTGGACTTTGACTTGGCCATTCTAACACCTGGATATGTTTATTTTTGAACCATTCCATTGTAGATTTTGCTTTATGTTTTGGATCATTGTCTTGTTGGAAGACAAATCTCCGTCCCAGTCTCAGGTCTTTTGCAGACTCCATCAGGTTTTCTTCCAGAATGGTCCTGTATTTGGCTCCATCCATCTTCCCATCAAGTTTAACCATCTTCCGTGTCCCTGCTGAAGAAAAGCAGGCCCAAAGCATGATGCTGCCACCACCATGTTTGACAGTGGGGATGGTGTGTTCAGCTGTGTTGCTTTTATGCCAAACATAACGTTTTATGCCAAAAAGTTCAATTTTGGTTTCATCTGACCAGAGCACCTTCTTCCACATGTTTGGTGTGTCTCCCAGGTGGCTTGTGGCAAACTTTAAATGACACTTTTTATGGATATCTTTAAGAAATGGCTTTCTTCTTGCCACTCTTCCATAAAGGCCAGATTTGTGCAATATACAACTGATTGTTGTCCTATGGACAGAGTCTCCCACCTCAGCTGTAGATCTCTGCAGTTCATCCAGAGTGATCATGGGCCTCTTGGCTGCATCTCTGATCAGTCTTCTCCTTGTATGAGCTGAAAGTTTAGAGGGACGGCCAGGTCTTGGTAGATTTGCAGTGGTATGATACTCCTTCCATTTCAATATTACCGCTTGCACAGTGCTCTTTGGGATGTTTAAAGCTTGGGAAATCTTTTTGTATCCAAATCCGGCTTTAAACTTCTTCACAACAGTATGATGCTCTCTGCGCTTTTAACGGACCTCTGAGACTATCACAGTGCAGGTGCATTTATACGGAGACTTGATTACACACAGGTGGATTGTATTTATCATCATCATAGTCATTTAGGTCAACATTGGATCATTCAGAGATCCTCATTGAACTTCTGGAGAGAGTTTGCTGCACTGAAAGTAAAGGGGCTGAATAATTTTGCACGCCCAATTTTTCAGTTTTTGATTTGTTAAAAAAGTTTGAAATATCCAATAAATGTCGTTCCACTTCATGATTGTGTCCCACTTGTTGTTGATTCTTCACAAAAAAATACAGTTTTATATGTTTATGTTTGAAGCCTGAAATGTGGCAAAAGGTCGCAAAGTTCAAGGGGGCCGAATACTTTCGCAAGGCACTGTACAGGGAGTATCAGTACCAGATCAATGTATGAAGTAGATATGTACATAAAGGCAGGGTAAAGTGACTAGGCAGGATTGATGATGATGATGATATAATAATAAATAAACTGAGTGTCAGCGTGTGTGTGTGTGTGTGTGTGTGTGTGTATACACACTGTATATAGTCTTGTGAGTGGACATAGGGTCCGTGCAAGATGGGGTCAATGCAGATAGTGCGGCTAACCATCTAATGAACTATTTAGCAGTCCTATGGCTATTTAGCAGTCTTGTGGCTTGGGGGTAAAAGCTGTCTCGGAGCATGTTGGTCCGAGAGCCGATGCTACTGTCCGGGAAACGGTACCAGAGCAGAGTGAGCAGTCTGTGATTTGGGTGGCTGGAGTCTTTGGCAATTTTTCGGGCCTTCCTCTGACACCACCAGATATAGAGGTCCTTGGTGGCAGGGAGCTTGGCCCCCATGATGTACTGGGTTGTCCGCAACACCCTCTGTAGCGCTTTGCGATCGAGGGTGGTGCATTTGCCATACCAAGCAATGATTCAGCCAGTCAAGATGCTCTCTGGTGCAGCTGTAGAACTTTTCTTTCAGCCTCCTGAGGGAGAAGACTATGTGGGGGTGTGTGGACTATTTTTAAGTCCTTAGTGATGTGGACTTTCTCATAGTAATTGAGTACCCCTGCTATACATTAACATTTAGTTAATTTAGCAGATGCTCTCATCCAATCAGCATTTAGGCCTTGTCTGACTTATGGCCTATGGTGAAACTACTGTTGTTTAGTTTAGCCAGTGATCTCATCGCCATAGCGCCCAAACCAGCTGCTGCTTGTACAGACAAGTGGCAAAACCACATCAACAAGGCAGGACCCTAAAGCAACAAGTCAGACAGTCCACTCACTCACCATGTTACCATGGAAACTTTACCTCCCATTCCAACCCAACCTCCTGTAGATAGGCGGCCAGGAAATTAAAAACCTCCGTCAGGGAGAAGGGAGGGCGCATCGTCACAAACAGATAAAAACCCATGGATTTATTTGAACAATGATATGAGCTCCGTTAGGAGAGAAAATGAAATAAAATGACAAACAGGAAGAGCGGTAGGGCTATATGGGAGTCGAGATATAATTACAATGTTTGCCAGATAAAAACAGCAGGCTTATGGAATGGAGGTAGAGTGAATGATTAGGTTGCCGAGGGCTGTCTGGTCTCGTCTGCTGCGCGTCTTGTTAAGTGTCTCGGAGCTGTATGGCATCGACTCGATGGGCCTTGCACTCATCCGTCTCACTCTCTTTTTCTCTTTGCTTCCGCAGACGTGCTGAATGATGCAATCTTTGACGAGGACCACGACGAGATGGTGATTGTAAAGGACATTGACATGTTCTCCATGTGCGAGCACCACCTGGTGCCCATCTTTGGAAGGGTAACCTATTTGCACCCCAGACCCACACCAGTCCACGATGCACAATCTCCAATTATGGGGAATTTCTTCTAGGTTGGATCCTGCAATAAATCAACACACTAAAAATAAGGGTTTATACACGTTTAACTCAGCGAAAGTGCTTCTCAGACAATCTTGTACACAACAAGGAGTAGGCCTACTTTCTATATTACCTTGGCTTGCATGGTTGATTTTTATACATTTTTGTGTGCGAGGTTGAAGTTGTAGGCCTAATTCTGTGGCTGAGGTGATGCCACAATTTGAAATAAAATAAATAGGCTACTGTACTCTCACGCCTAATACCCCACTGCTAAACACCCCAAATAAGTGGCCCATGTAGAAACATCCTCAGGGGCACTGATAAGGCCTTTGTCCACTGAGCCTGTAATTGAGCCCAGCTGTGATTAAACTACTGGTAAGGAAAAATGGCAACTGGCACTGACCAAAGTGGCATTCCAAATGGCACCCTATTCCCTGTATAGTACACTGTTTGTACTATATTGGCAATAGGATGCCATTTGGAACACACCCCAAATCAACTGAAATCCTGTCAGTGGGGCTTCAAGTGAGACACGGTTGCCTTTGTAAATTCTCCTTGTTTTGACATTTTAGTACTGTAGACCTAGCATCCTCCCCTCTATTCTCTCCTCATCTTACCCTGCAGGTGTTTGCCATTTAAGACCAAAGAGGGAGGCCATTGATCCTTTCATATCCTTTTCACGGTGCAAATGTGCCGTGATGATAGCAGTAGCAAGTGTTATCCACTCTCTCTCTGGACACACACACACGGGTCGTTTTTGTCTTTGTGGTGTGTGTTTGTTTGTCAGCGGCTGGCTGTCAGAAGGCCACATTACTCCCGTCCACCTAATTTCCCCGCTGATAGCTCCCTGTTGTCATCACAAGTGTTAGTCGCCTCTTATCAACACACTTATATATTTCCCCGCGCATCTATCTGAGCCGATCGCCGAGCGCTATAATGACTCACCGATTTCTGCCCGCGAGCTCAGGGCTAGATTAAAAATAATATTTTTTTAGCGCGTCCAGTCAGTCGTCTTTTAACGCTTTTAGTGTCTTTTATCACCTAACAACAAGGTGGTATTTGTTTCCATTGAGCTATGCTGTTAGGCCTACTTTTACACCACATACCTTTGAAAAACCATGATGCCCATATCTGATCCCCACTTTTAATCAAACGTGAATCCCTTTTTTTCAAAGTGAAGATTTTTCTTCATTTTTAAAATTCACCCTGTTCAGAAATGCATTTTATCACTACCTAGCAAAAAGAGAGGGAGAAAATAGTAGGAGGGGAAATCCTTGCATTCATGCCCTTTCTCTCTGCCTGTTTCAGCACATTGCTGCTGACATTTGAGTGGAGGGTGGGTGGGGAATGGGTGGAAGGAGGGAGGGGGTATTTAGCCTTCCAGTCATATGCAGTAGCAGGCTCACCAGCTGGATGGGGAGGAGAGTCGAGCTCAATCCTCTTCAGAGCTTTCATCTGCTGCTTATTTATCCATGGTGCAGACGTGACTCCCTTACCTCCCCTTCACTTCTCCGATGGCCTTTAGATAAATGTTGCCTTTTGTCTTTGCTTCATATGATTCTTATCTTTCCCACGCAGCAGCCCATCAAGGTGGAAAGCAAATGTTCAGCTTGCCTTCATCACGTGATGAGAACTTGTTGAGAAGAAATGTGTTCGCTCACTGAGCTAATGCCTAGGCTTTAGCTCAGCGGGCTAACAGTCTTCTTATACACAGAAGACATGGGGTGGAATCCATTGAGTCATATCCAGCCCACTTCAAACACTGAGATATACTGTACATATCATGCCAGTTGGGTCTGTTTGTCAGTGCAGAATTTGGGACAACATGATTTACTGTCTGTTGTTGATGCTATAATTCGGAAGTTGGCCATCATTAATGGCAGAATTGGTCTCTCTTCTCTCCCCCAGGTCCATATAGGCTACCTCCCCAATAAGAGGGTGCTGGGCCTCAGCAAGCTGGCCAGGTAAGTGTATGGAAAGTGTAATAGTGTATTTGCTATTGTGATATGAAATAAAATGTAGTGGATGTCGCAAAAAGCTACTTAATTTTTCAATTGCAGTAAAAATTATTTTTAACAAAGGGGATAGTGTACTGAGACTTTCGACTTAACCTTTCTGATCTCCCCATCCCGGATCCGGGTTCGTGAATACAGACTCAAGCTCATTACCATAACGCAACGTTAACTATTCATGAAAATCGCAAATGAAATGAAATAAATATGCTAGCTCTCAAGCTTAGCCTTTTGTTAACAACACTGTCATCTCAGATTTTCAAAATATGCTTCTCAACCATTGCAAAACAAGCATTTGTGTAACAGTATTGATGGCTAA
This sequence comes from Oncorhynchus mykiss, assembly GCF_057628025.1. Taxonomy (NCBI): domain Eukaryota; kingdom Metazoa; phylum Chordata; class Actinopteri; order Salmoniformes; family Salmonidae; genus Oncorhynchus; species Oncorhynchus mykiss. The sequence continues at coordinate 33,166,242 of NC_143040.1, forward strand.
CGTAGCATTTAGCATTAGCATTCAGCTGGCAACATTTACACAAAAAAACAGAAAAGCATTCAAAAAAATAATTTACCTTTGAAGAACTTCAGATGTTTTCAATTAGGAGACTCTCAGATAGCAAATGTTCAGTTTTTCCTGAAAGATTATTTGTTTAGGACAAATCGCTCCGTTTTGTGCGTCACGTTTAGCTATGAAAAAACCCCTGTATCCAGGATTGTGTAAATCTATCAGCAAGCTCATTAGCATAACACAACGTTAACTATTTATGAAAATCGCAAATGAAATGAAATAAATATGCCATCTCTCAAGCTTAGCCTTTTGTAAACAACACTGTCATCTCAGATTTTCAAAATATGCTTCTCAACCATAGGAAAACAATAATTTGTGTAAAAGTAGCTAGCTAGAGTTAGCATTTCGCGTTAGCATTTAGCGTTAGCATTAGCGTTAGCATCCAGCACGCAACATTAACAAAAACATAAAAGCCTTCAAATAAAATAATTTACCTTTGAAGAACTTCTGATGTTTTCAATGAGGATACTCTCAGTTAGATAGCAGATGCTCAGTTTTTCCAAAAAGATTCCTTGTGTATTAGAAATAGCTCCGTTTTATACATCACATTTGGCTACCAAAAAAAATCCATAAATTCAGTCCTCAAAACGCAAACTTTTTTCCAAATTAACTCCATAATATCGACTGAAAACATGGCAAACGTTGTTTAGAATCAATCATCAAGGTGTTTTTCACATATCTCTTCATTGATACATCGTTCTTGGACACATGCTTTCTCCCCTGAATCAAATGGTAAAGTGGAAGCAGCTGGCAATTGCGCACCGAATTCGACGCAGGACACCAGGCGGACACTTGGAAAATGTAGTCTCTTATGGTCAATCTTCCAATGATATGCCTACAAATACGTCACAATGCTGCTAAGACCTTGGGCGAACGACAGAAAGTGTAGGCTCATTCGTTGCGCAATCACAGCCATATAAGGAGAGAATGGAAAACAGAGCTTCAGAAATTCTGCTAATATGGGATATAAATATCGCGCTTAAAACGGGAACGTTTTTTATCCAAAAATGAAATAGCGCCCCTAGAGCTCTAACAGGTTAACAGCCTTCTTCAGTGTGGATATCGTTAGCTATTGATGTTCTTGACGGTATACCAGGGAACCGCACCAAGGTATGGAATTACTATGACAAAAAATCCTAACAGTAGGGTTGGATATTGGGAAATTGGAGGGATTGGGATTACCTAGACTCAATCCATGTGTGCAGTATCATGTACAAATATGTAATCTGTTCCTAGACAGTCCTTCAGACAATACAGTACAATATGGTCACCTATTAGATAATAGGAACTACAACACTGTGATGAACTAAGAGGCTGACTCATGTTGTAGCCCAGAGAGCTGGACCTGGGTTTAGTGGGTTAGCTATACATTAGCTTCTACAGTGTAGCGTTCGTGTAGCATAGCAGTAGTGTTTGCTGTGAGGCTGTTTAGGTGGAGAGGCCACTCAGGGTGGAACCTTAAGCTGATTAGGAGTGTGTATGTGACGAGAGGATTCTGATCCCATCTGACCCAATACCTGAGGCTTAGCCCCTTTCACTAATACATACTCTTACTTCCCTTCCCCACCCATGTGGCCATGGTGTCTATGCCACACGCAGCTACGCAGGCACACACGCTGATACACCAGTGCTCACCATACAAAACACAATACCAGCAATACTTTTATTTTGTAGAGTACACTTCAGGTAAACTGTTTTACGGGCTCCTGACCAAAAATATTGTGCTAATCTTAACTTTTTTTTGTACATAATGTTTCCGCCATTGTTTCCTATGACCGAAAAGAGCTTCTGGACTTCAGAAATGTGATCACTAACCTCTGATTTGGATGAAGAATTCTACTTCAATGACCTACTGCTCAACCAGGACCAGGCCCTAATCCCAGACACTCGAAAGAGGAAAAGACGTTCCAGACCGACGTGGGGGCACTCTGATGAAAGCAGAGAGTGAATAAACCACCCCTACCCTCTGTTCTATCTGCGAATCACTGTAGAACAAACTAGACGAGCTCTGTTCAAAAGTATCCTATCAACGGGACCTGAAGAACTGTGGCTGAACGAGGACATGGTTATTATAAAGCTAGCTAGTTTTTCTATGCATCGGCAAGACAGAACGGCAGTGTCTCGTAAACTCAAGGGTGGGTGGGGTGTGTCTTTTTATAAAAAAAATAATAATAATTGTGATATCCAATTGAGTTCCAATTACAATCTTGTCTCATCACTGCAACTCCCCAACGGTCCATTAACAAAAACTGGTTCGCAATCTCTAATATCAAGGAGTTAGAATAACTCATGATAAGCTGTAGACTATACTATTTACCCAGAGTTTATTTCTATTTTTCGTAGCTGTCTATTTACCACCACAAACCGATGCTAGCACTAAGACCATAAGGGCCATAAGTCAACAAGAAAATGGTCATCCAGAGGCAGCGCTCCTAGTTGCTGGTTATTTTAATGCAGGAAAACTCAAATCCATTTTACTTAATTTCTACCATGTCACCTGTGCAACTAGAGGGGGAAAAAACTCCAGATCACCTTTACTCCACAAACAGAGACTCATACAAAACTCATCCTCCATTTGACCATAACTCTTATCATTCTGATTCCTGCTTTACAAGCAAAAACCCAAAAAGGCAGTACCAGTGACACGCTCAATTTGGAAGTGATCTGATTAGGTGAATGCTAAGCTTCAGGACTGTTTTGCTTGCACAGACTGGAATATGTTCTGGGATTCATCCGATGGCATTGAGGAGTGCGCCACATCAGTCACTGGCTACATTAATAAGTGCATTGGCGATGTCGTCTCCACAATGACGATACGTACATACCCCAACCAGAAGCCATGGATTTCAGGCAACATCCCCCATGAGCTATAGGCTAGAGCTGCCGCTTTCAAGGAGTGGGACACTGACATGGACGCTTATAAGAAATCCTACTATCATACTATACCGGCTCTGACACTCGTCTGATGTGGCAGAGCTTGCAAACTATCACGGATTACTAAAGGAAACCCAGCCATGCGCTTCCCAATGACACACGCCTACCAGACGAGCTAAATGCCTTCTATGCTCGCTTTGAGGCAAGCAACACTGAACCATGCGTGAGAGCACCATCTGTTACGGACGACTGTGTGATCACGCTCACCGCAGCCGACATGAGTCAGACTTTTAAACAGGTTAACATTCTCAAGGCTGCAGACGGATTACCAGGACGCGTACTCGGAGCATGCACTGATCAGTTGGCAAGTGGCTAAACTCACATTTTCAACCTCTCCCAGTCTGTAATACCTACATGTTTCAAGCAGACCACCATAGTGCCTGTGCCCAAGAACGCCAAGGTAACCTGTCTAAACTAATACCATTAAATATTTTTGAAAGGCTGGTCATGGATCACATCAGCAAATTCATCCAAGACCAATTTCTGAAAATGTTAAATAGTGAAACATTAAAGTTATCTTTTTTAGATAAATGATTTGGGGACGTGAATATGTTCGTATAATTTTATTAAAACACACTTTTGCAATGAAGGTCTACAGTACTCTCTGCGTGTAGCCGGAGGACAGCTCATTTCTGTCCTGCTCTGGGTAGATTGACTTCAATACAAAACCTTAGGAGGCTCATGGTTCTCACTCCATTAACTTACACAGTAATTATGACAACTTCCAGAGGACGTTCTCCAACCTATCAGAGCTCTTGCAGCATGAACATGACAAGTTGTCCACCCTATCAAAGGCCTACCCCGGTCAAACCCTCCCCTATCATGGGTGACGCTGGGCCAATTGTGAGCCACCCTATGGGACTCCCGATCACAGCCGGTTGTGATACAGCCTGGGATCGAACCAGGGTCTGTAGTGACACCTCTAGCACCGCAATGCAGTGCCTTAGATCACTGCGGCACTCGCCACTTGTCATAACCTGTCATAATATGGTCATACCACTCATGACCCATATTTATCCCTGTTATGACATTTTGCGTTATTGTATGGCTGGTTATGACGCCTACATAAGTGTCAAAACCCACATTTATTCTAATATTTTTTTCCCTGCCAAGAAGTTTCCTTTCGTTTCTTAAATCCTTTGTTATATTCTGCATTTTTTTAAATAACTTATAGAAAATACACTTTATGACACTGTCATGAAGCATTATGACCATCCTGTGTCACTTTACTTGGACTAAGAAAATACACTTTATGACACTGTCAAGAAGCATTATGACCATCATTATATAAGCCAGATAGGCCTATCACCTCTTTTTGACTGATATAAGGGCGTCTTGTCCTGCTGCTGAAATCTGCTCCTGCATTCATCCCAGTCATCGGCAACAGAGTATTAGGGTACAGTAGGTGCATCCCATCAATGTGTGCGCAATTGCAATTACTTTCAGAGTACGACAGTAAAAGACAAACAAAACTTCAGAACGGGAAGCAATAGAAATAGCGGTCATAGAACAGCCCTACCCCTTCTTAGACTTGCTTTCAATGATAATGACAGATCTATACTGGGCAAAAATATAAATGCAACATGTAAAGTGTTGGTCCCATGTTTCATGAGCTGAATTAAACGATACCAAAAATGTTCCATACACACAAAAAGCTTATTTCTCTCATTTTGTGCATAAATATGTTTACATCCCTGTTATTTCTACTTGGCCAAGATTATCCATCCACCTGACAGGTGTGGCATATCAAGAAGCTGATTAAACAGCGTGATAATGCTGGGGATAATGAAAGGCCTCTCTAAAATGTACTGTTTTGTCACACAACACAATGCCACAGATGTTTTGAGGGAGTGTGCAATTGTCATGCTGACTGCAGGAATGTACATCAGAGCTGTTGCCAGAGAATTACATGTTAATTTCTCTACCATAAGTCGCCTCAAACACAGTTTTAGAGAATTTGGCAGTACGTCCAATGGGCCTCACAACCGTAGACCACGTCAGTTCCGGCTTCACCTAAGGGATTGTCTAAGACCAGCCACCTGGTCAGCTGATGAAACTGTGGGTTTACACAAACTTTCAGAAACCGTCTCAGGGAAGGTAATCTGCATGCTTGTCCTCACCAGCGTCTTGAAGTTTAGCGTCGTAACCGACTTCAATGGGCACTGGCACGCAAGACAGAACGCGTCTCCTTCCTGAGCGTTATGACAGCTGCGTGGTCCCATGGTGTTTATACTTGCGAAATTGCTCCCGAGGATGAACCAGACTTGTGGAGGTCTACAATTTATTTTCTGAGGTGTTGGCTGATTTCTTTTTGATTTTCCCATGATTTTCCCAGACCTTGAAATAAATCCACAGGTACACCTCCAATTGACTCAAATTATGTCAATCAGAAGCTTCTAAAGCCATAACATATTTTTCTGGAATTTTCCAAGCTGTTTAAAGGCACAGTCAATTTAGTGTATGTAAACTTCTGGCCCACTGAAAAATGAGTTTTAATGACTCCAACCTAAGTGTATGTAAACTTCTGACTTAAACTGTATATTTACTATGATGTTAGCTAATATGGTGAGAACTGTTTAGCGGTTTGGCTTGGATTATTATTATTTTTTTGCCTGGTCACAGACTAGCGAATAGCCTCCACTGACTCACACATACTTACACTGACACCCAAACACATACACTACCGTTCAGAAGTTTGGGGTCACTTAGAAATGTCCTTGCTTTTTAAAGAAAAGCAACAAAAAAAAAGCCCATTTAAAATAACATCAAATCGATCAGAAATACATTGTTAAAGTTGTAAATGACTATAAATTCTTGTTCTGAGAAATTAAGGCTATTCCATATGAGAAATTGCCAAGCAACTGAAGATCTCGTACAACGCTGTGTACTACTCCCTTCACAGAACAGCGCAAATTGGCGTTAACCAGAATAGAATAAGGAGTGGGAGGCCCCGGTTCACAACTGAGCAAGAGGACAAGTACATTAGTGTGTCTAGTTTGAGAAACAGACAAGTCCTCAACTGGCAGACAAGTCCTCAAGTCCTCAACTGGCAGTTTCATTAAATAGTACCCGCAAAACACCAGTCTCAACGTCAACAGTGAAAAGGCTCCGGGATGCTGGTCTTTTGCACATTCACCCTCTGAATGGCAAGCATGCATGCATACATACATACTATGTCTCAAGGCTTAAAAATCCTTCTTTAACCTGTCTCCTCCCTTTCATCTGCACTGTTTGAAGTAGATTTAAACAAGTGGCATCAATAAGGGATCATAGCTTTCATCTGGTCAGTCTGGAATGGAAAGATTACGTGTTCCTAATGTTTTGTACACTCAGTGTATAGCCATGTTATTTTTATTCATTATTCACTGTGTTTATTCCTCGTGTGGCTATATTTTTATAAAAAATATATAACTCTGCATTGTTGGATATGGACCTGCAAGAAAGCATGTTAGTCTACACCTGTTGTCTACGAAGCATGTGACGTATACAATTTTATAAGAATTGAGCTCTGAAAGGTGTGGCACCCAAAATGTGCTTCATTGAGATGGATGCAACAGTTTTATCCCTTCATATCGATGCATCTGCCCATTTGAAAGTCTTCGTAATCCTCTTGTTCTGTGGCATTTTGCTGAGCCAAGTGATGGAACTGCAGGGATAGGAGAGGTCATGTTTGTAAAAGAGCATTGGGTCAAAGGGGAAGGTATGTCAGGCTATGATGAGGCTAGCGTGATCCACTGCTCTGCTACTCAGATTGACTCACGGGAGGTTGGAACTTGCCACTAGTTGTCAGTGTGACTGCCACAGAATACCACACACTCTCCTCGAAAATCACCAGAATTTGATCTCTCAGCAGGAAATTAAAACTTGTAGTCTATTCAAGGTTTCTAAAGTTTGTAATTTCTACTTTAAAATGTCAGACTTGATTTCCTCATACGAACAATGTATCAACCACTACAATTTAAAAAATATATATAATTCACATTTCCTGCTGTAGTAAACTGGCTAAAATTAAGTTCCTACATCTGTATGCACAGTGGCTTCAGAAAGTATTCACACCGCTTTACTTATTCCACATTTTGTTGTTACAGCCTGAATTTAACATTTATTACATTTAGTAAAAAATAAAATAAATACAAAATTACATTAATTAAAAATGAAAAGCTGAAATGTCTTGAGTCAACTATTTAACCCCTTTGTTAGGGCAAGCCTAAATAAGTTCAGGAGTAAAAATGTGCTTAACCTGTCTAAGATATTGGTTCCCAATTAGTTTTGAATTAAATCTATGAAAAAATCTGAAAAATGGTTGTCTATCAATGATCAACAACCAATGTGACACAGAGCTTGAATAATTTTGAAAAGGATAATGGGCAAATGTTGCACAATCCAGGTGTGGGAAGTTCTTAGACATAAAGACACAGCTGTAATCACTGCCAAAGGTGCCTCTACAAAGTATTGACTCAGGGGTATTTCTGTATGTGTTATTTCTAATACATTTGCAAAAAAAATCTACAAACATGTTTTCACTTTGTCACTGTGTAGTTGGTTGAGGGGTAAAAAATTATTTATCCATTTTGAATTCAGGCTGTAACACAACATGTGGAATAAGTCAATGGGTGCGAATACTTTCTGAAGGCACTGTATGTGGACTTGTGGCTTATTTAAACCAAAGACTCATTGCAGAAGGTACACAATAAAAATAGCCCTTTCTTTTTTTTTTTTTTACCCAATATTCATATTAAATCGCAACATGTATTATGGGTCCTGAAGAAACACTGTAGCAGATAAATTCCTATTACTGATAGATGCATCCAAAGATTTCCCAGTGTATTGTGTATGCAAAAATTGGATGGATTTGATTGAGTCTGTTATTTAAACAAACAAATTACAACAGCTCTTAGAAACTTCACCCTGTCCAAACCAATACAAATCAACCTATTTGAGTGACACTGTAAAGTGTGACCTCTGTTGTGAAGAGCTCTCAGGTCTCTTTCTAGTTTCCACTCTGTCCCTGAAGAATGTGTAATCCCTCTTTGACAATGTAAGCCTATTTGCCTCACTGTAAATCTTACCACTTGGGTGTTCTCATGTAAATGAACGTTTTTTCCCAATGCCTTTTCCCCTAATCTCTCCCCAGGATTGTTGAAATCTACAGCCGTCGACTGCAAGGTATTTCCAGACATATAACAATCAATTTATACTTTCGGGAGTTGATGGACAATAAAGTGAACTAGAGTTTTTATTCTGTCTCAAAGACAACATTTGTGTATTTTTTTTTTTAGGACTTGTCATTCGTGTATACTTACACTGTATAAACCACAGTAACAACTTATTAATTGCATTCAAATTCAAATCGTGCATTATTTTTATTCCCACATTGTCCTTTTTCGAGATGGTCAGTTGGTTGACAGCCTGGTAAGTGTTGTTACTTAGAACAAACGGTAACCTGCCATGAACCTGCCATGTCATGGTCGATCATGTCAGATATCATGTTTGACTTTGCTCTCTGACTTGGACCGTGTTTATCTGTCTGTTCTCTTTCAGTTCAAGAGCGGTTGACCAAACAAATTGCTGTGGCGATCACTGAAGCTCTGCAGCCTGCCGGGGTGGGCGTCGTCATTGAGGCAACGTATGTCTCTTTCTCTCTTTTCCCTCACCACTGATATTAAAAGCCCCATACATTAAAGATGCACTATGGAAAAATGTGGCTTGAATGTTAGCTGTATGGTGTATACACATTCATATGAATAAATCCTTAGTTTTAGGAAAACAAATATGCCCTTTCTCTTCCCAATGAGGTAGTTTCTGGGCAATATCTGTCCAGTCAAGTCTATCCACAGAGGCAAAAGTACCTTATTGCCAATGCAATAATGTCAGTCAAAACACAAACACACATAAATGAAACCAAATATATTGTGCAAGGTCATATCTGGATAATCTTCAATGAGTCACTAACAGGACATTTCTCATACACCCACATCTAATAACTACAGCTAAAAGAAAAAGTATGTTAACCCTTTGAAATGACCTGGATTTCTGCATAAATTGGTTATCAAATTTGATCGGATCTAAGTCACAACAATAGACCAACAGTGTGCTTAAACTAATAACACACACATTATTGTATTTCATTCAGTGTAGGTTGGAAAAAGTATGTGAACCCCTAGGCTAATAACTTCTCCAAAAGCTAATTGGAGTCAGGAGTCAACTAACCTTATTTCCCTCACCAACTTTAAACATCAACTATCTGAGCAGCTAACCGATCGCTGCAGCTGTACATAGTCTATCTGTAAATAGCCCACCTAATCTATCTACCTCATCCCCATACTGTTTTATTTTATATTTTATGTTCTTTTGCACACCAGTATCTCTACTTGCACATCATCATCTGCTCATTTATCACTCCAGTGTTAATCTGCTAAATTGTAACTATTCGCTCCTATGGCCTATTATTGCCTACCTCCTCATGCCTTTTGCACACACTGTATATAGACTTTATTTTTTCTACTGTGTCATTGATTTTTTTGTGTTATTGGCTTGTTTATTGTTTACTCCATGTAAAGAGAGTAAATTACTCTCTGTGTTGTCTGTGTCACACTGCTTTGCTTTATCTTGGCCAGGTCACAGTTGCAAATGAGAACTTGTTCTCAAATAGCCTACCTGGTTGAATAAAGGTGAAAAAAAGAAAAAACCTGGAGTCCAATCAATGAGATGAGATTGGAGATGTTGGTTAGAGCTGCTTTGCCCTATAGAAAACACTCACAACATTTGAGTTTGCTATTCACAGGAAGCATTGCCTGATGTGAACCATGCCTTGAACAAAAGAGATCACAGAAGACCTAAGATTTAGTATTGTTGACTTGCATAAAGCTAGAAAGCGTAACAAAAGTATCTCTAAAAGCCTTGATGTTCATCCGTCCCACAGTAAGACAAATTGTCTAAAAATTGAGAAAGTTCAGCACTGTTGCTACTCTCCCTAGGAGTAGCCGTTCTCTGTGGACAGATTAAACTAAAGTTGCATTGTTTGGAAGGAACACACAACACTGTGTGGAGAAAATCCAGGTATTTCCAAAGGGTTCACATACTTTTTCTTGCCACTGTATAACACCAATGTATAATGATGCATTTTGCCTCTCCTCCATTCTTCCTGCATAGTCACATGTGCATGGTGATGAGGGGGGTGCAGAAGATGAACAGCAAGACTGTGACCAGCACCATGCTGGGGGTGTTCCGGGAGGACCCCAAGACACGGGACGAGTTCCTCACCCTCATCAGGAGCTGAGAGGGACGACCGGCCCACAAACCTGCTGCACAGCCCAACTCGGATCCACTCTCCCTGTCGCCTGGTTGGAGCAGCAGCCGGCACACAGCAATTTCTGTACAAAGCCTAGAGTCCGGGCTTGGTGGGTGTGTGCGTTGTGTGTGTGTGTGTTTTATTCCTCCACCCCCTTCCAAATCATCACATGGTCACATGACATATAATACGTATGTATTACTTAATGCTGTCTGCCAGGTGGCAGGCTTAACCTAAAAAACACTAATCATTGAGCCAGTGTTTTTATGGTTGCTTAATTTTGTCCTTTATTTTTTTATTTACTTTTAATAAGATTGAACTACCAATTACAGTAAAGATACTTACACCTACATAGGAACATCCTAATATTAAAAACAATTGATCAATCTTGTTTTTTACTTTTATCCTGATATATTTTTGCAATATATTTTTATCCATGTAAACTAGGACCATAGGGTTTTAATTCCAAAACTGACATATCTGTAAAGCGGAAGCATTATAGATTCCGCGATATAAATTAAGGTAATTTTGCATTTGAGCCGACATACACTGAGTGTAAAAAAACAACTTTAAGAACTGCTTTTTCCATGACAGACTGACCCGGTGAATCCAGTTAAGATATGATCCCTTATCGATGTCACTTGTTAAATCTACATCAATCAGATGAAGGGAAGAAGACCGGATAAATAATTATTTTTAAGCCTCGAGACAATTGAGAATGTGTGCCATTCAGACATTGAATGGGCAAGACAAGATTTAAGTGCCTTTGAACAGGGTATGGCAGTAGGTGAAGTAGATGAAGGGAAGAAGACCGGATAAATAATTATTTTTAAGCCTCGAGACAATTGAGAATGTGTGCCATTCAGACATTGAATGGGCAAGACAAGATTTAAGTGCCTTTGAACAGGGTATGGCAGTAGGTGCCAGGCACACCGGTTTTGTTGTGTCAAGAACGCTGCTGGACTTTTCACGCTCGACAGTTCCAAGAATGGTCCACCACCCAAAGGACATCCAGACAACTTGACACAACTGTGGGAAGCATTGGAGTCAACATGGGCCAGCATCCCTGTGGAACGCTTTCGACACCTTGTAGAGTCCATGCCCTGACGAATTAAGGCTGTTCTGAGGGAGGGGGGGTGCACTCAACTCAACTGGCTCTGCGTGTGCTCACTGCTCATTGATTGTCTGTATTGTAATTGTTTTTAAAAACCTGCCCAGGGACTGCAGTTGAAAATTAGCCAGTTGGCTAAAACCGGCACTTTTACAGAAACATTGATCAATGTGCACTGTCCCATAAAAATAAACTCAAACTCAATAGGAAGGTGTTCTTAATGTTTTTTACACTCATTGTATGCAGCGTTTACCGTGAATGTTGTCTCCGCTAAAGCAGGAACATTGTCTTTAAATGTCAATTTATGGATTACTATAATCATATGTATTTAACCTTGCCTTATGCCAAACCTATTCAAGTGTGGTAAGTGCCCTTTTCACATGGCATCATATTCCCGCTCAAGCCAAATGCTTCAAACCCATTCGTCAAACAATTATCACTTAGGTCTATCTGTCAGCCTATCAGAAGGACCAGTCCCGGTCTACTGTACTTGTCATTAACTAATACACAAAGGGGGAGCAACATACACTCATACAAATTTGGTAGCTACTGCTCCAGGTACTGTATACTGCACCCTTCAACTTCAGGAAACCAACAATGATGGGTTAATGAACATGTTAACTGGAGTTCAAATTATGTGATGTAATGTTGCTGTTAGTTTTGATTGTTGTATTTGTCTGTGACCAAAGTTTCCAAAGGTGCAGTTACAATGACTAGATGGTAACTGGATAGTGCAATGAAGGATGATTTAGATGGCACCAAACGGTGTCCATAATAGGACAAGCCCGGTCAGGAGGAGTTGTCAGAGGCTGGCCTAATATGGACACTGTACATTATTCGCCAATAGTCACACTATTGTAGGTATCACAATAGCGCAAAAGGTACAGATTGACAAATGTGGCTCTCTCTGTATCCCCCAAGTGTGCATTTCAGAATTCAGTCTCTATTGGGCATCACTAGCTTCGTATCTGTAAGTCGTGTAGGTCTGTGTGCGTTTTTAATTTTGTGTGTAATCTACAATTACAAAATTGTTGAGGGCCAGCCTAGTATATATTCCGCTGACCTCTATCTTGAGAAGCCTTACTTTTTTTTTGGAGGAGAATTCACTTCCACCCGATGAATTCGAAGAGACTAGAGGTAGGAGTCTCACCTCTTGGTAAAGGAACACATCACCTCTGTTAACCTTCTAATGTCAACTCTGAATATATCTATGTATGTCAGTGTATAAATGTTGCAGATTTCTATTAGACTTTTTAAATGTCAAAATATGCTGCACTTGAGTACAGTACAATTATCTTTGCAATGTCACGTATACTGTATGTTGCATTTGCATATCTGTGAGTGCATTCTCTAATATTAGGCTCTTCTCTCTTCAGCAGGGATATTAAAATATAGTAACATTTGAAAAATGTTCAGTAGCTAGGTTTCCATCCAATTGGCGAAATATTTTTATGTGAATATTCAAAAATCACAGCAGAGATGTTTCCAAGAAATTGACTTGTTGTAGATAAAATAAAAGCTGTGCGTGATGACCGTGCACATGAAAATAACTTTGGCGTTTAAATTCCCATGTACCATTGCATTTGTAACTCTCTACTGATGGGTTTTGTCACAAACTGTTGCGTTAATAACCAATATGCGCCATCTGGTTTTGGCGCATGCTCCAGTGATGCTAGATTTAGCAACTTTCCAGACTACCCTGGCAACTTTATTTTCCAACCAGCACTTATTAACACATTTAGCTACTTTTAAAAATGTATGTGGAACTTTTAGCAACTTTTGAAAAGTGACTCAAACGCTAAAATGCACGCATTTTCCCTCTAAATGACACAAAAACGATTTTCTCTGTTACACGCTCAGGCAGCAGCAGCAATTTCAGCAAATTGCAAATCATTGTTAGCCGACTGCAGCAGCAGTTGTACGGGGTCGACGAGCCAAACCCAATTAATATAGTTGGTCACGAATGTTTGATCTTGAACAGAACTTACATCAATCAAAATTGTACAGCCATAAGTACAGAAAATAGTCGGAGTCTGTAACTGAACAAATCATATTTTTTTGCCGAGATGGCCAGTCAATTTGAGTAACGTTATTGCGTATTCTACGTAATGACGCAGTTTTACGTTTTCACGCAATGACTACACAACGCAATTTAGCAACAAATCAACCTGCCTCTAGCAATTTACCCTGAAATTTAGTTGCCAACACTGGCATGCTCTCTGGTCTAGAAGAGTTCGCTGACAACGTGGACAGGGTAGGTTATATGATGCAATAGCATTTTTATTTGTTAATTGGCAGACACGTTTTGTTCATGTAGCCAGCATTCAAATAAAACTCTTGATGGGCATGTGCATGAAGCTCATCATTGTCCATCCCATCACAACTGTCATGAAAGTTCATCAAAACGATTTCATCTGCCTATAAACTCAAATGTTTTTCCATGTCGCAGTCCACCAGATGTCATCGCATGTCTCAAGTTTACTTCGATATGGTTTTAAAAAATAAATATTTGCACATAAAGGCTTTCCACCGCATTCGTCGCATAATAATTTTTTTTTTACCGACAAAATGATCCCACCATGAACAAATGTTCGACATTTCTACCGATACTTTCCATCACACCTGTTGTGATTTATTTCCATACAGTATGACTTTACTCTCAAACGGTGGATGGAAACGTTACGATTAATAGGAATAGTAGCAAGCGGTATAGTTATATATTTATTGGAAATATATAACTCTGAAATGGGTAGGCTTTACCAATCTGATTTGGCCATTGGGGTTGTATCTGTCAGGGGTGGGAGAAGGTGCGTGCTATAGTCAGACAGCTCCTACATTGTCTCTGTGGCCTTCTTTAGGAGGACCTGTTCTCTGGGCTCCTTCTCCACTGTCATTTAGGTTACACTTCTTACTGTGGTCATTTGAAAGTGTTTTAAATAAAATTAAATGTGTAAGAACTATGAACCTGGCTATTGTGCTCTTCTTTGTAAAAGCCTGTTTATACCTGGCACTAACATATGTCCTGTTCTACTTTCTGATGCTTTCTGTGCCCACAGTTAAAGTGTAGATTATTTAAAATACCTGATTGATCGCAGAATGTTGGCACCATATACCAGCATACGACTGGGAAAAATCCGCTTGAACGCACCCCCACCTGGTAATTACTAGTGGTAAACTTGTCTATCATCCCCATGCTCTAAATTGTCAACAAAAAGAAAGCAGATGGCAGCAGCTTCAGCAGTTGTGGTTTATGATAAGAACAAAATACAAATGATTGATACAAAATTGATTCTGTTCATCTTCCTTTTGATTTTAAGTGAAAGCAGCTCTGGATATGGGCAAAAGAGCAAAACAATCATTTGCCTTCTTATGACCTCCATGTTTGATGGTATTTCCCAGTTCAAAACAACTTCACAACTGGTAATTAACACCTTCCCGCTTGGTTATGAACCTAGTATTAAGGACACCCAGATCTGCATTTGTCATTTAGCAGACACTCTTATCCAGAGTGACTTAGTGCATTCATCTTAAAATAGTTAGGTGGAACAACTATATATCACAGTAAGTACATTTTCCTCAAAATAGCTATCAAAGTCAGAGCTAGTAAGGGGTTAAAAAAAAAGAAAAAAAGCAGAGTGTTAGGCATTATTTATTTAGGGAGGGCCAGGGTGAGAAGGGGGTGCTGTGGGATTATTTCAGATGCTTTCGGATGATGGGCAGGGACTCTGCTGTCCTAGCTTCAGGGGGAAGCTGGTGACAGGACAGAGAAGAGCTTGGACTGGGCTGAGCGGGAGCTGCCAAGAGACCAGAGGTGGCAGAACAGAGTGGGTGTTGTCAAGCCAAGGTTCTTTGTACTCTGGGAGGGGGACACTGGACTTGTCAATAATGATGGAGAGGTCTTTTGAGCGGGCAGGCCTTGCCCTGGCGGAAGAGCAGCTCCATCTTGTCGAGGCTGAGTTTGAGGTGGTGGGCCGACATCCAAACTGAGTTATCTGCCAGGCAAGCAGAGATGCGTGTCGCCACGTGGGTGTCAGAATGGGGGAAGGAGAGAAGTAGTTGAGTCTCATCCGCATAGCAATGAGAGAGACCTGGTGGGTAATGACTGAACATGTGCTTTGTGTATAGAGGATATGACTGAACTGTGCTTTGTGTATAGAGAGAAGGGCCTAGAAACGAGCCCTGGGGGACACCAGTTGTGAGTACAGTACGTGGTGCAGACACAGATCCTCTCCACAATGCCTGGCAGGAGTGGCCTGCCAGGTAGGATGCAATCCAAGAGTGCAGAGGCTGAGACGCCCAGCCCTGAGAGGGTGGAGAGGAGGATCTGACGGTTCACAGTGGTGAAGGAAGCAGATAGATCTAGGAGGATGAGAACAGACGAGAGAGTCAGCTTTGGCACTGTGGAGAGTCTCCGTGACAGAGAAGAGCAGTGACCCATCTTGTCAAGAAGATCGTTCTGAGAGATAGCGAGAGAGTTGGTCAGAGACTGCACGCTCAAGTGTTTTGGAAAGAAAAGGGATACCGGTCTGTAATTTCTGATGTCAGAGTCGTCGAGTGTTGGTTTCTTGAGGAGGGGAGTGACTCTGGCAACTTTGAAGTCAGAGGGAACACAGCCAGTGCTAAGGGATGAGTTGAGGGAAGTGAGATGGTCTCCAGAGATGGTCTGAAGGGAGGAGAGGGTCGAGCGAGCAGGGTGTCGGGTGGCCGGACCTCACATTGTGTGCACTTGCTTTGGGGTTACAAAATTTGGGTGTAGGGATTTTTTTTGGGGGGGATGACAACTTTATTTTAGCTGGTTTTGTGAAACAAGGCGGTACCCTCCTTGACTGGAGCCTGCCTCTTGGTAACAGGTTTTATGAAAGTGCTTCAGTTCCTCTGATTGGTGTGCTTTTTGGAGGAGTAGCCAGAATCGTCTCCTGCTATTGTGTGGCCTCTCAGAATACAAGACATGACCCTTTCATTGGAATTTTGAAAAACTTTTTTTATCCACAGACAATTTTACAAGTTTTTCTTTAATACATTTTTTGTCTGTGGTTATAATAATAAAGATGTCAAGCATTTGAACACAGACACCACAAAACAAAGCATTCAGTCGATTCATTCAGTATCTTTCGCTTACTCACTCGCAGCGCTCCCATTCTGAATAGACAGCAACCACAATCTCTCATAGACAAAAATGAAAATACATACATTTACACAAGAGATCCATAGATCCATTTAGAACAGATGAGCATCCACACTTCCTCTCACAAGCCAGACCCAAACCCTGCCCGAGGCAAGTAGCTACAGGAACACAGAACCTGAGACAGGCTTTTGGCATGGCATCAGGGCCCGAATTAAAAAAGTAACTCTGGGATCAGGTCCCCCCCTGTCCATATAATTTTAATCATTATGATCTAGAAGGCATGTAAAAAGCACAACTACTCAGACTCTTTGTAAATACTGGCCCAGTTCTAAATGGCTGGCTCTACAGAGAGACTGGTTGTAATACTGATCTATGTAGTGTACAGTGGACCTCAGGTCTCTCTGAACTGAACGTCAGCCCTCATGTGTTACTGAACTGTGGGCATAGTGACCATACAATCCCTTGATACTGTATAATACACACATACAGCTGAGAGGCAGTCATCCTCCGATGCCTGAACAAAGGAAGAAAAACAACAGCCTTCTTTTGATTGGGCCATGCCAAGTCGCAGCATTTCTGGTACATTTGAGAATAAGTATTTTACAGTTACAACAAGACACACACGTGCAAACACACACAAAACATATACATCTGTTTGTTGTACAGACAGGTATAATTCCTAACTTCATATCAGCATTGAAAAGTACCTACAGAAACAAAAAAATACACTGACAACACGAGGCCAGAAAGAAGTGTTCCATATTGTTTTTGTCTACAACGTGACGCCAAAAGATACATTTTAAAATGTCCTAGAGGACCTAGTATGCAGTTTGGAGGATGCCACCATTTTGACTGTCAACACATTTACATTTTGGGTAAATGTCGAGTAAAAAAAAAGGCACTGCCATTTGTTATTTTAAATATGACTTCCCAGCCTCATGCATTTCTATAATATAAATTACCTTTTTTTTGGGAGATTGAGTTTTTTCTTAAACATAGGATAATATTTTTTCAAATATATTTGTAAGCCTGCAGTCAATACAGGACATCGGCTCTTTGATAACAAAAACAAAACAAACAGAGCACAGTAAAGCTGTAGAACTTTTGTTACAGTATGGATGCCTTCGAGTTTACAAAAAAAAGTCTCGCCATCGAATAATGATGCGATATTTGACTAATGTGCAGAGTGTCTATGACCAACAAAAATGTCAGTAAAAAAAAAACATTAAATAATAATATATTTGGAATATCAAGGTTATCCTCTAACTGTTAATACTGCAGTGTGTACAGATGATCTCTCTCATCCCAGCCTCATAGGGGTTGGATGCGCTTTGGAAAATACAAATAAAACCCCCTTTTTTTTTGTGTTACACAAGGTGAACAGCTTCCGGAGGAGTCAATGTCCGTTCCACTTGTCATCAGGCTACTTCACACACGCAGTTGCAGTAATATATCAATGACATTCACAGCTCTTCTGTTTACTCCCTCTGCTCCATCGCTCTCTCATAGGCACATACTGTAGTGTACACTACATTCACACACACACATAACCTCATGGGCAGTAGTGAGTGTGTAGAATGCGCTACCCTCTGCCCTGGAGTTGTTGCCAGTCTTTTGGATAGGCTACATATCTTAGCCATCCACTGTGATGTCATCACTAGCCATGCAGATGGTGGTTAGCTTGGTAAGCACTGGTTACCCATTCCCAAAGGGCTATCCCTGGACCTCCGATGCTCATAGCCGAAGCGTACCAAAGTAGTAAAGGGCCTTATCCCACAGAAATAACCCCAGATGACTCTCCATCTCAGTCTAGGTTACCGTGGCCTGTTCTATTTGGTAATATTTCAAAAGGGTCGTCGCCCCCTATCCTGTTTGTTCTGCTGGTGGCCACGTTCAGACATTTGGCCAACCAGGATAGCAAGCGTTCCCAAACCGTCAGTCAGAAGAAAAAAACGAATCCAAACAAGACACAGAGTGTCTCTCTACTCCACTATTAAATATAAAAATGTGCGATTATACTTTAGTTCAAAACAAAAATAACTATGTTAATATTTGAGATGTACTTATGGTCACCAGCCATAGCAAATTAATACATGTGGTACTTTAAATAATACATCTAAATGAATACAATAAATCACCTCTGCAACAATAGAAAAAAATATATAAATAATTTGAATCTGCTAATATAGTATCAATTTATGTGGCAGTGGCAAGTGGATCTAACTACCACATATCCACTGATGCATGTTGCATCAGTATACCAATACTGTAATGCTGCCACTAAACCAAACCGTGCCACAAAAGGGTCCATGCCAATTCATGCTTTATTGAATTTTCCTGTCACCGTCCCAGTTAAGGCCATGCGTTTTTAGTGAAGCAGTGACATTTGACTGACTATGAAACATTACTACAAGCATCAATGACATTTTGACAATAACAGATTAAAGGTTTGACTGGGGTCAACCCTACTTTATGACAAGATGGCTCAGTCTGAGAGCTTAAGTTCAATGCGCACTTGGGAGTGGGCTGTAGTTACTTTGGCAGAGGTGCATTTGGCATGAAGCTGGTTTCATCTCACTACAAGTTCACCTCCACAATAAGTCAAGTCCCTTTTTCTGAACTACAAAACTCTTAACCTTTCCTCTCCAAACCACTTGCCTCTCCCCACTGATGAACGTTTATTGCACATACTTGCCATTTCTATTGCTGCACCTATTGGCATTGTTAATGATGGATTGATTAGCTGTAGTAAAATATCACAACACCAAGTGCAGAACAAGAAAACGAGACACACAAGAATTCAAAAATAAACTAACCCAAAAAGTTGCGCAAAAACCTTCACAAAACACCACACCAAATCAGGATGCCCATTCAGGCACAATACATTAGCGTGATCTTCCATGCACAAAACACCCACTTACAGGATGGCAGTGGCTAATAACAACAGAGCATAATTCAGCTTTAAAGAGCTTATTTTACCATGAACCTACCCTTATAGCATGTCATGCAGACAACAATGAACCAAGGGTTAGGGTTAAGACAAATATTAAGACAAAAAAACAAACAAGAAATTGAAGTACAAAAAGCCTCATTCCAAGTGCCTGGCTGTCTAACTGCATTTTGCCACTAGGTGGAGTTAAGTACTAAAAAGAGTATTCTCGGGAATTTAAACTAGTTTTAAACCCTTCATGGGTTGGTGTTTCTATGCTGCTTGAGGGAAAGGAAACCTCCCCAGCAACCTTCTCGTTTACATCCGCCAAAGCTACTTCCTGATTCTCCTGTCCTCTGTGTACATCTTTTCTCCTTGATTCAGAACATCTTTGACCATCTCTTACTTCCTAGTAAAATGAGAGCATATAGCATACAACGCTATAGTACCTACCCTGGACTGAAAACACACATGTAATCCTCATTCTATTTCACAATGAGACACATTGAAAATACTACTGACCCACACTGACTAGCCCTAATTAGAGAATAGGTCACACAACGTTGTGCACCTGTTAAAGAAACTTCACTACCAAATCCAGACACAGCCCAAGCAAATTAACAGCATAAACTTTCAATACATAGTCTGCAGGGACAAAGATTAAAGAATTCTAAAAGATTATATATATTGGCCTGTCTATAACATTTACCCAGAACTTCACCACAACGCTACTACTACACAATTTTCCTGTCGTTTCAAATCAAAGTCCCTGCCTCTGACATGGATCCATCATCACTAACGTCCTCTTCTCCTTCTAAATCACTTTGTACAGACCATCCTGTGTCTCCCCACTTTTATTTCCCCTCCTCCCATCTCTTCTCATTTCTCTGTTTTTCCTTCTACACACTTCCACTTCATCCTGCTCTCCTTTTAGCGTTTTCATTTTCACACAGCTTGGCTGCTGGTAAGCGAAAGAAAGAAACAAAAAGCAAAAAAAACTATGATAATGTTGGTTGTAAACTATGATAGCTACTGTGGGACGTTAGTCTATTAAGCGACTAGTACGGTAGTATGCTACTACTTTCCCAAAATGTATTTAAAAAAATAAAATATAAGAGATAACATTCATAGCTGAAATGTATAAATGTTTCGGTACCATAGTAGCATCTTATGTAAACAATACATACATGTAAAAATGCTTTTTTTCTGTCACCTATACAGAGCATAGGGGTCTTTTGAAAAACTTCCTCCCTAAAACTCTCCCAAACAGTGAGATGAATGCCGAGGCTTCTCTCACAATGTGTCCCACTTTGATTATTTACTTACTTGTCTTGTGTTTGTTTTTGACTCAGTGAGACGTCATATGGTACGGCCGGTAGAAATGCTGACTGGTGCGAACTGGTGTGGGGACTGGGGCCGGAGAAGGGAAGTCTACAGTCTTGACTCTTATAGCATGATATACTACAGTACCCATAATGCACTACTCCCCCTTCAACTGGGTCCAGGGTCTGCCAATCGGTTGTTGGCCGATGCTGACCCCCAGCGCTGCTATATCTCCCCCAGCCCAGCAGAGGGCACTCCTCCGGCACAGTTGTGGGTAGTTATACTGGGTGGGGAAAGGAGTCTGCACTGCATTTCTCATCCATCACTGAAGCCCAGGTACTTATGAGTGTGCTGGGGGCGTAGCCGTGTTTTGTTGTGATGGTAACATGCCAATGTGCTACTGCGTTAGCCGTTTGTTAGCAGTTTTTGCGGATTGGCTCGCCGTGGCATGATTTGCAGCCCAGCAACCACCCCGGTTGACCTCTCCCATTGGCTGTGGGGTGTGTGTGTGTGTGTGTGTGGGGTGTGTGTGGGACCAGATGTCCCCGGGTCTCCTTCAGGTCCTACTCTCAGATGGTGGATGTGCGGTCAACTCCATCTAGACACACAGGAGGGAGGGACATAGGACAAACCATCAGATAGGAATAAGAATAACAACTGGACAAATACAGACGGAATGTTTCAAAACAAAAAACTGTTGCATCTGGCCTAGCTGGACAAACAAAGAGGACCTGGGTTATGTCCTAAATGACACCCGATTCCCAACATAGTGCACTACCTTTGACCGGAGCCCAATGGACTTAGGTGTCTTTGGACCTTAGAAACAAGCTATATAAATCCTATGTATTGTTATTTTGGTAATTGGTATTTTATTGCAAAAGCAGCAGCTACTCTTCCTGGGGTCCACACAAAACATGAAATATAATACAGAATATCAACAGACAAAAACACCAAGGACAGAACTACATACATATTTTTAAGGCACACGTAGTCTACATATCAATACATACACACAAACTATCTAGGTCAAATAATAGGGGAGAGGCGTTGTGCCACCAGGTGTTGCTTTATCTGTTTTTTGAAACAAGGTTTGCTGTTTATTTGAGCAAAATGAGATGGAAGGAAGTTCCATGCAATAAGGGCTCTATATAATACTGTACGCTTTCTTGACTATGTTCTGGATTTTGGGACTGTGAAAAGTACCCTGGTGGCATGCCTGGTGGGATAGGTGTGTGTCAGAACTTTGTAAGTTGACTATACAAACTATTTGGGATTTAATGTCTCATAAAAATAAGTGATGCAGTCTGTCTCTCCTCAACTCTTAGCCAAGAGAGACAGGCATGCATATTTATATCAGTCCTCTGATTACAATGAAGAGCAGTATGTGCTGTTCTGGGCCAGCTGCAGCTTTTAACTAGGTCTTTCCTTGCAGCACTGGACCACACGACTAAAACTAGAGCCCGCAGAACTTGCTTTTTGGAGTGTGGTGTCAAAAAAGCAGAGCATCTCTTTATTACCCCCAGACTTCTCCCCATCTTTACAACCATTGAATCTATATGTTTTGACCATGACAGTTTACAATCTAAAGTAACACCAAGTAATTTAGTCTTCTCAACTTGTTCAACAGCCACACCATTCATTACCAGATTCAGAGGTCTATAACTTAAGGAATGATTTGTACCAAATACAATGCTCTTAGTTTTAGAGATGTTCAAGACCAGTTTATTACTGGCCACCCATTCCAAAACAGACTGCAACCCTTTGTTAAGGGTTTCAGTGGCTGCATTAGCTGTGGTTGCTGATGTGTATATGGTTGAATCATCAGCATACATGGACACACATGCTGTGTTTAATGCCAGTGGCAGGTCATTGGTGAAAAGAGTAGAGGGCCTAGAGCACTGCCCTGCGTTACACCACATTTTACAGGTTTGACATTAGAGAAGCTACCATTAAAGAAAACCCTTTGAGTTATATTAGATAGATAGCTCTAAATCCACAATATGGCAGAGATTGAAAAGCCATAACACAAGTTTTTTCAACAACAGGTTATGGTCAATAATATCAAAGGCTGTATTGAAATCTAACAACACAGCTCCCACAATCTTATTATTATCAATTTCTTTCAACCAATCATCAGTCATTTGTGTCAGTGCTGAGTGCATGTTGAGTGCCCAACTCTATAAGCATGCTGAAAGTCTGTTGTTAATTTGTTTACAGAGAAATAGAATTGTATTTGGTCAAACACAATTTTTTCCAACAGTTTGTTAAGAGCTGGCAGCAAGCTTATAGGTCTGCTGTTAGAACCAGTAAAGGCCGCTACCACCCTTGGGTAGCAGAATTACTTTGGCTTCCCTCCAGGCCTGAGGACAAAGACTTTCCTCTAGGCTCAGATTAAAGATATGACATAAAGGACTGGCAATAGTCAGCTACCACCCTCAGTAGCTGTCCATCTAAGTTGTCAATGCCAGGTTTGTCAGTATTGATCGATAACAATACTCTTCCCACCTCTCCCACACGGACTTTACAAAATTCAAACTTGTAATGCTTTTATTTCATCATTTGTATGTTTATTGTTGGCATTTCCTGCCTAAGTTTGCCCACTTTGCCAATGAAGTAATCATTAAAATAAGTGGCAACATCAAATGGTTGTGTGATGAATAAGCAATCTGATTCGATTAAAGAGTGAGTTGAATTTGTCTTTCTGCCCATAATTCCATTTAAACTACTCAAGTTGTTTTCCATAATTCTTTATATCATTGATCTTGGCTTCATAATGGGCGGCAGGGTAGCCTAGTGGTTAGAGCGTTGGACTAGTAACCGGAAGGTTGCAAGTTCAAATCCCCGAGCTGACAAGGTACAAATCTGTCGTTCTGCCCCTGTTCCTAGGCCGTCATTGAAAATAAGAATTTGTTCTTGACTGAATAGAGGTAAAATAAATAATAGTTTATTCTTGTTTTTGTTGAGTTTAGTCACATTTCTCAATTTGCAGTAAGTAAGCCAATCAGATGTGCAGCCAGACATATTAGCCACTCCTTTTGCCCCATCTCTTTCAACAATACAATTGTTAAATTCCTCATCAATCCATGGAGCCTGAACCGGTTTAACAGTCAGTTTCTTAACAGGTGCATGTTTAACAATAATTGGAAGAAGCAATTTCATAAATTCATCAAGTGCAGCATCTGGATGCTCCTCATTAAACACATCAGACCAACACCTTTTTTTAACATCATCCACATAAGAGTCACTGCAAAATCTTTTGTATGGTCTCTTATACACTATTTTAGGCCCAGCTATTGGAACTTTGGCTTTCCTGGATATAGCCACTACGGATACAGCTTTAGAACAAAGTTCTACAGTATTAGTAAAAATGTGATCGATACATGTGGACGATCTTGTTCCTGTAGTGTTTGTAAACATCCTGGTAGGTTGATTAATAACCTGAACCAGATTACAGGCACTGGTTACAGTGAGAAGCTTTCTCTTGAGCAGACAACTTGATGAAAACCAGTCAATATTCCGGTCCCCAAGAAAGCAGACCTCTCTGTTTACTATTCACTATCAAGCATTTCACACAAACTCAGCAAAAAAATAAATATCCTTGCACTGTCAACTGCATTTATTTTCAGCAAACTTAAAATGTGTAAATATTTGTATGAACATAAGATTCAACAACTGAGACATAAACTGAACAAGTTCCACAGACATGTGACTAACAGAAATGGAATAATGTGTCCCTGAACAAAGAGGGGGTCAAAATCAAAGTAACAATCAGTATCTGATGTGGCCACCAGCTGCATTAAGTACTGCAGTGCATCTCCTCCTCATGAACTGCACCAGATTTGCCAGTTCTTGCTGTGAGATGTTACCCCACTCTTCCACCAAGGCACCTGCAAGTTCCTGCAGGAAGGGTACCACATGAGGGAGGAGGATGTCTTCCTGTAATGCACAGTGCTGAGATTGCCAGCAATGACAACAAGCTCAGTCCGATGATGCTGTGCCACACTGCCCCAGACCATGACAGACCCTCCACCTCCAAATCAATCCCGTTCCAGAGTACAGGCCTCGGTGTAACGCTCATTCCTTCGAAGATGAACGCAAATCCGACTATCACCCGTGGTGAGACAAGACTACGACTCGTCAGTGAAGAGCACTTTTTGCCAGTCCTGTCTGGCCCTGTGACGGTGGATTTGTGCCCATAGGCGACATAGTTGCCGGTGATGTCCGGTGAGGACCTGCCTACAACAGGCCAACAAGCCCTCAGTCCAGCCTCTCTCAGCCTATTGCGGACAGTCTGAGCACTGATGGAGGGATTGTGCGTTCCTGGTGTAACTCAGGCAGTTGTTGTTGTTGTCATCCTGTACCTGTCCCGCAGGTGTGATGCTCGGATGTACAGATCCTGTGCAGGTGTTGTTACACATGGTCTGCCACTACGAGGACGATCAGCTGTCCATCCTGTCTCCCTGTAGCGCTGTCTAAGGCATCTCACATTACGGACATTGCAATTTATTGCCCTGGCCACATCTACAGTCTTCATGCCTCCTTGCAGCATGACCAAGGCACGTTCATGCAGATGAGCAGGGACCCTGGGCATCTTTCCTTTGTTGTTTTTCAATCAGTAGAAAGGCCTCTTTAGTGTCATAAGTTTTCATAACTATGACCTTAATTGTACCCTCTGTAAGCTGTTAAGTGTCTTAACGACCGTTCCACAGGTGCAAGTTCATTAATTGTTTATGGTTCATTGAACAAGAATGGGAAACAGAGTTTAACCCTTTACAATGAAGATACAGTGCCTTGCGAAAGTATTCGGCCCCCTTGAACTTTGCGACCTTTTGCCACATTTCAGGCTTCAAACATAAAGATATAAAACTGTATTTTTTTGTGAAGAATCAACAACAAGTGGGACACAATCATGAAGTGGAACGACATTTATTGGATATTTCAAACTTTTTTAACAAATCAAAAACTGAAAAATTGGGCGTGCAAAATTATTCAGCCCCTTTACTTTCAGTGCAGCAAACTCTCTCCAGAAGTTCAGTGAGGATCTCTGAATGATCCAATGTTGACCTAAATGACTAATGATGATAAATACAATCCACCTGTGTGTAATCAAGTCTCCGTATAAATGCACCTGCACTGTGATAGTCTCAGAGGTCCGTTAAAAGCGCAGAGAGCATCATGAAGAACAAGGAACACACCAGGCAGGTCCGAGATACTGTTGTGAAGAAGTTTAAAGCCGGATTTGGATACAAAAAGATTTCCCAAGCTTTAAACATCCCAAGGAGCACTGTGCAAGCGATAATATTGAAATGGAAGGAGTATCAGACCACTGCAAATCTACCAAGACCTGGCCGTCCCTCTAAACTTTCAGCTCATACAAGGAGAAGACTGATCAGAGATGCAGCCAAGAGGCCCATGATCACTCTGGATGAACTGCAGAGATCTACAGCTGAGGTGGGAGACTCTGTCCATAGGACAACAATCAGTCGTATATTGCACAAATCTGGCCTTTATGGAAGAGTGGCAAGAAGAAAGCCATTTCTTAAAGATATCCATAAAAAGTGTCATTTAAAGTTTGCCACAAGCCACCTGGGAGACACACCAAACATGTGGAAGAAGGTGCTCTGGTCAGATGAAACCAAAATTGAACTTTTTGGCATAAAACGTTATGTTTGGCATAAAAGCAACACAGCTGAACACACCATTACCACTGTCAAACATGGTGGTGGCAGCATCATGGTTTGGGCCTGCTTTTCTTCAGCAGGGACAGGGAAGATGGTTAAAATTGATGGGAAGATGGATGGAGCCAAATACAGGACCATTCTGGAAGAAAACCTGATGGAGTCTGCAAAAGACCTGAGACTGGGACGGAGATTTGTCTTCCAACAAGACAATGATCCAAAACATAAAGCAAAATCTACAATGGAATGGTTCAAAAATAAACATATCCAGGCGTTAGAATGGCCAAGTCAAAGTCCAGACCTGAATCCAATCGAGAATCTGTGGAAAGAACTGAAAACTGCTGTTCACAAATGCTCTCCATCCAACCTCACTGAGCTCGAGCTGTTTTGCAAGGAGGAATGGGAAAAAATGTCAGTCTCTCGATGTGCAAAACTGATAGAGACATACCCCAAGCGACTTACAGCTGTAATCGCAGCAAAAGGTGGCGCTACAAAGTATTAACTTAAGGGGGCTGAATAATTTTGCACGGCCAAATTTTCAGTTCTTGATTTGTTACAAAAGTTTGAAATATCCAATAAATGTCGTTCCACTTCATGATTGTGTCCCACTTGTTGTTGATTCTTCAAAAAAATAATACAGTTTTATATCTTTATGTTTGAAGCCTGAAATGTGGCAAAAGGTCGCAAAGTTCAAGGGGGCCGAATACTTTCGCAAGGCTGTATGTGAAGTTATTTGGATTTTTACAAATTATCTTTGAAAGACAGGGTCCTGAAAAAGGGATGTTTCTTTTTTTGCTGAGTTTATTATTTAGATACTGACTTATCACTTGGTGGCCTATAGCAACACCACAAAAGAAAAGGCTTTAGATATGCCAAGTGAACCTGCAACCACAACACTTCAATAACACTTGACATAAGATCTTCTCTAAGTATGACAGGGATATGGCTCTGAATATATACAGCAACACCTCCCCCATAAGCATTTATGTGTCTCTTCTATTGATGTTATATCCTTGTATTGCACTGCTGTATCATCAAATGAATTATCTACACGAGTCTCAGAAAAGGCGAATATATATGTTATCTGATGTTAGCAAGTTATTGATTTCATGAACCTTATTTCTAAGGCTACATTTATTATTATGGGCTATTTTCAGCCCTTTCTTGGGTAGCTTAGAGATAGACATTCTGAAGAGCAAACACACAAATAAAATCTACATTCAGCAGTCCATTGTGTGTGTGCCCTGCGGGGTTGAAGCTACGAACTCATAGGCTTGGCTCTCTCATCCCATCCAGGCTTCTGGGAGGGAGGGTGGACAATGCGCCTGTCCTATGGATCAGGGTGCATTACATACAACAATTTACTATTATTGGAGTTCCTGTGTGGTCGAGGGTCTCATGACATTCCAAATGGAACCCTATTCCCTATATAGTGCAATACCTTTGACCAGAGCTCTATCGGCACTGGTCAAAAGTAGTGGACTATAAATGGAATAGGGAGAGTTATGTAGGCCCATGTTAACAATGCACCAACCCCTAACCCTTACCCCCTGTGGCACTTTCGGAGATCTGGAGATATGCTAATAGTGCCACCTTTCCCTGTCATAGGCTTGATGAAATGTTCACCATAATGGATATCCAATCCTTTCAGATCTACAGAACTGCCTAACAGGGTAACGTCTGGAAGCATGTCAATATTAGGGAAATTACTTGGCAGCTTTCTGTCAAATTGGTTAAAAGAGAGTTTGGTCATTTTTAGAGCTGACAGATTTCTATTGGACAGTATTTACTCGATTTGTAAATAAGGGCACGGGGTTATTCCATTCACAATGAGTACTTTGGTTCTAATTCATATTCTGTGGATTCAGTATGTTATAGAGAGAGAGAGAGAGAGAAAGGAGGGGCAGAGTGTTACAGTAGAGAGGAAGGGTCCAGTCTGGGACTGGCACTCCTCAGCTAACCACCTCTGCTCTGGGCCTATGTGTGTGTCCACCTACACAAAGCGGTGCCTGTCCATCCTAGCTCTGCGCCGAGCACTGAGGGCCACTGTCTCTGCCTCTGTGCTGGCGAGGCCGGGGAGAGAGAAAACAGCCCCTTTATTTAAAACTAAACTCCACTTCACATGGGAATGGTTACTGCGATTATCCATCTCCCTTCATCTCCTGTCCACTCCACCCTTCTATCCTCGTGTGGATTAATTGTGGAGACACACCCTGGCTACAGCCAAACATGGGCTCAAATACTATTTGAAATATTTCAAGCAATTGCTTTAGCCTTCCTGGAGGGCCTGTTCTATTGCAGGTTCAAGCAAGCACAGCTAAAGCATTTGAAATGATTTTGAATAATACATGAACCCAGGTCTGGCTACAGGCAAGCCATCATCTTTGGGGAGTTGAGACTCTGGATGTATTCACTGTATGTTGCTGGCTTCGTTAGTTTTACGGTTACATTCTGACAAGACATATGAATGTTCCCGATGACTTGGCAAATGACTCACCCGTAACTTATTTTTTCCTTTAAAACCTCTACAGGATCAGTGGGTCCCCCGCGGGACGGTTGCGCTAACGTAGGCTAATGCGATTAGCATGAAGTTGTAAGTAACAAAAACATTTCCCAGGACATAGACATGTCTGAAATTGGCAGAAACTTAAATTCTTGTTAATCTAATTTCAAAGATGGTACAATTTTTTTTTTAAACGCATGTTTTTTTTCCTTTGTATTATATTTTACCCTACATTAATTTACGTTTCCACAAACATCAAAGCGTTCCTTTTCAAATGGTATCAAGAATATGCATATCCTTGCTTCAGGGCCTGAGCTACAGGCAGTTCGATTTGGGTATGTCATTTTAGGCAAAAATTGAAAAGAGGTTGAACAGTTTCTGGGTAGAGGGAATTCCAAATGTTGACACTCCTTTTGTCTGTTTGTTTGTGCGTGTATAGAGGGAATTCCAAAGTTGACACCTTTTGTCTGTTTATTTGCGCATGTATACACTGATTATACAAAACATTAAGAACACCTGCTCTTTCTATGACATAGGCTGACCAGGTGAATCCAGGTAAAAGATATGATCCCTTATTGATGTCATTTGTTAAATCCACTTCAATCAGTGTAGATGAAGGGAAGCAGACAGGTCAAATAAGGATTTTTAAGCCTTGAGACAAGGATCGTGTATGTGTGCCATTCAGAGGGTGAATGGGCAAGACAAAAGACTTAAGTGCCTTTGAACAAGGTATGGTAGTAGGTGCCAGGCGCGTTTGTAACAAGAACTGCACCGCTGCTGGATTTTTCATGCTCAACAGTTTACCGTATGTATCAAGAATTATCCACCATCCAAAGGACATCCAGCCAACTTGACAACTGTGGGAAGCATTAGCCTCAAAATGAACCAACATCCCTGTGGAATGCTTTTGACACCTTGCAGAGTCCATGCCCCAACGAATTAAGGCTGTTCTGAGGGCAAAGGGTGTAAGGGTGTGTGTGTGTGTGTGTGAGTGAGAGAGTGAGCGCGCGTGCGTACAAGTTTCTTTCTGTGCATGTGCACACGTGTGAATAAACCAAGTGGTACATCAGATACAGTACTGTGTGCATTGACTAAGAAGTCCAGTATTAACTGGTGTGTGTGAATTCGAATGTGTGTGTTCATGGATGGTTGTGGTGCTCCTACCTCCCAGGGCATGCTCTGTCATACTCAAACACAGAGACTCCAGCCGGTTGTTGATGTCTGGTTCCGTCACTGGCACTTGGAGATCTGGAGAACACCACCACAATGTTACAACAACATACACACAATAAACTACCCGGAGAACAACACTGCAAAATTACAACAACGTACACACAACTAAATACCAGGAGAACTCTGCAACATGACATCAACATACACACAATCAACTACCTAGAGAATTCTGCAACATTACATCAACGTACACACAATCAACTACCTGGAGAACACCACCACAATGTCACAACAACATACACATAACCAACTACCCGGAGAACACTGCAACATTACAACTAACTACCAGGACAGCACTGCAACATAACGTACCCACAACCAACTACCTGGAGACCAACACCACAATGTTATAATAACGTACACACAACTAACTACCAGGACAGCACTGCGACATTACAATGTACAACCAACTACCCGGAGAACAACACAACAATGTAACCACAACCAACTACCTGGAGAACACCACCAATGTTACAACGTACCCTCAACCACTGTGAAAGCTCAGCTAAAATAAAAAGCTAAACAAACAACTGAAAGAGTATGATAAATGTGTGTATACCCATACATAAAAAGGCCAGGTAAAGACCCCCAGAATGTTCCAACATCAACATAACCACTGTGAAAATAGCTCAAAGACTTTACAATCAAAATAATGATGCATTTTTTCACAGTCCTCTACAAACCACAAAATACCACATCAGAGTCTACTATTCCCATTGAGCACAAAAAAAAGAGTTGAAATGAAGTTCATCAAACTGTCTCAATCCCAATACTTTAACCTTTCCTAACACCACCACACCAAAATGGCAGCAGACAAAGGAATTAATTATCATGGGCTCCAAATCCCAGTTTGTGCGGGGCGGGCGTCGTAACAATGACCTCCATTCAACCACACCGCGTGTGCCGTGCTTAATCTGATTACACTACACCGCCAATTAACCAACTGTCTACACATTACACCCCTTAAATACAATACCCAGTCATTTGGGTTACTCAAATTGGGGTGGTTTGTTGCGCATGTGTGAGTGAAGTGTGTGTGTGTGTGTACTTCTCAAGTTCAAAGTTACCTGTTCCGCCACAAGGGGGACCCATAAACTCACCCACCCCCCCCCCCCCCAAAGAAAAACTTAGAAGCGATTGTCTGAGACAAGTTGCTAACTTGTTAGCCTAGCAGCCCCCTCAGCTCAGTTGTGAGCTCCTTAGCTAGCTATCACGAGGGGATATCTAGGCCATCGGTTAGCCTTAAGCTGCTCCTGCCTGCCTTAAGCAGAGTCAACGCAGCCCGGGCGGCTGTGAAAATCCCTTGTGGGTTGAGAGAAGAGCCGAGTTATGCACTTGCCGTCGCACTGGCTGGACAGACAGAACAGTCAGCCACTGGCTATTTTTAGGCCTCAAATCCTGGCCCCTCCACACACACACACACACTCCCCTTACTTTCATCCCATCATTCTCCCTGTATAGTCTCTGTTTTAATCAATCATTTAATCTGTCTAGCGTCAGTTTGAGAAATAGGGGAGAGAGAGAGACAGAGATTGAGAGAGGGCGAGTCCAAGCCTAGCTTTCCAGGCAGCTACATACTCTGGCCCGGCTCCAACTCCAGCCACCCCCGAGTGCATGTGCAGTGTGTATGACTCTGCAGAGCTGTAGGAGGGAGGGAGAGAACGAAGGAGGGAAAGAGAGAAAGGCAGGGAAGGGGTGCCAGGGCTGCTCAGCCACCCAACACAAAGAGGCTCATTGTAACAGTCCACTGACTCTTCCCTCATTCCCTTCCTCACATACGGCTGCAGTCCCTCTTTCCCCCTGAAACCGCCCTCCCTCCTCCTTCCTCTCCATTCTAAAAAAGGGGGAATACTCTTTGGTTCCCTATGAAAGACAGGCCGGAGGAGGAAATCCCCGCTGTCACATTGATGTCCAGTTTATCCCGCGGCTACGGCTGAAAATAGAATTAAGGATCCAGCCATTACAGAGCAGAACATTGGACTTGAATGGGATCTTTACCTCAGGCTGTTGTCCTGCATTGGTATGCAGATGAGAGCAGTGTGTGTAATGCCCTGTGGCATTACAGCATCTGTCTCCAGGCTAACAAAGAGGAAGGTAGCACTGAGGATGTTAGGCTGCTGAGAGCTTATAAAAGATTGAGAGATGGCAATACAAAAAGGAGGGAGAGAGGGAACAGAAAAAAAGAGGGAGAAAGAGAGGCTAAGATAAAGAAAGAGAGGAACAGAAAGATAGAAAGGACTACCTTGTACTGTGAGTAATGTGTGACAAAGTGTGTGTGCGCACGTGTATGTATCGTGTAACTGAGTGTGCGTGTGTGTGTGATTTCTTACCAGACTGCTGAAACATGACCATGGTGTGTGGCGTGGTGTGGACAGGCAAGGAGCGGGTCCTCTGCACTGAGCTGTGGGTTCGGCTGGGCATGCTATTACTGCCTCCGGGGTTGGCAAACCATAAACCCTGTTGAACAAACTGATAGTCACACAGACAGCCACAACAGACTGATAGCCCTATGAGCACAAGACGTTTAAAAGACGTTGTGCTTGGTTGAAAATACTTATTTTTTTGTTGAAAAGATGTTGAAACCACGACTTTTCAAAGTTTTGTGCTCACTAGGAGGCTAGAGGTCATATATCTTTGGATCATTAGACCGTCTAAACTGGCACAATTCCAAAAACTGGTGCAACAAATCTAAGCACTAACAGACAATGTTGGGAAATATATTAATGTCCCTATGACGGCAAAATAATATAATGATATACAGTTCTGCACATTGTTGGCGATAC
The DNA here is from genome assembly GCF_057628025.1 of Oncorhynchus mykiss. Taxonomy (NCBI): domain Eukaryota; kingdom Metazoa; phylum Chordata; class Actinopteri; order Salmoniformes; family Salmonidae; genus Oncorhynchus; species Oncorhynchus mykiss. The sequence continues at coordinate 33,199,224 of NC_143040.1, forward strand.
TTGAAATACCCACCCCCCACCTTGGCCCCCTCAAATTGCAGTTTGAGGCCCCTACATTAGACAAACTACTGAGAGCACCTCACTCAATAAGTGCAATTTAATGTATATTTAAAAATGAAATTTCACAATACTTCAGCATGACTTAATAGGCCAATAGTCCGACCTTTTGGTTTACAATTTCAATCATGAGCAATATACATTTTGGTTACACTCTGATCAAAATGGACTCATTAATTTCTGCAAAATTGTATTAATTAGGACTATCACATAACTAAATACACACCCGGGGGTGGCTTTATAAAAGTGTGTAAAAACTAGGGGAGGGCACACCAGGTGTTTTCACTCTAGCCTATAACTACTGAGCCATTATAAAGTCAACCTTTTCTTGTTCTCCCTTTCTCTCCCCCCGTTTAACCTCAAACTACTGACACTTTAGCCGTGCGGATACCTCTCTGTAACCTGCCTATTATACATTCAACCTTCTCTTTCTCTCTCCCTCTACTCCCCTCCACCACTCTCTCTCCCCACTCCCTCTGTCTCGCTGTCCCCCTTTCCCGGCCCTCCCATACAGAGAGCCAGGGAAAAACAGGAAATGCCTGTGCACTGTTCTCACTGCCTCTGACTAGCTCACTTGCTCTCTCTCCTTCTCCTCCCTTTCCCCTCTGCTCTCCGTCACCCCTCCCCCTACACCACCACCACCACTACCACCGCCCTAACAATGACTCACCCCAGTCTCTCTCCCCCCTCCTCCCTCCTTTATTTTAATACACACATTCCATACTTTTTGATTTAGTCCCAAAAAATGGTCGGACGGAGAAAGTGTGCGGACTGTGGAGGAAGCGGTTTGTAATTTCCTCCCATTGTAAGGATGCAGAAAGAAATGCAGAAGGGGAGCATAGCAGATGTGTGCCAGGTTATCCCTGCTGTGGAGTGGAGAACTGTTCCAATGAGCACTAGTGATGTAGGGTCTGTGGAATGCGGGATCCGCCTACAAGTTCCAGCCACTTCACCCGACACGCGGGTGATTTCTTTCCCTCCACTGTTGCGTTTTCCCCCTTATGGTTGTATTTGTTTCTATGACTGTCTTTACAACTATGTAATTCACAGGGAATGATAGTTCGGGACAGATCTGAAAGAGGGTATTGTTAGGAGTTTGATTATTTCTCTGTGTGATGGGATGATTCCAGAATCCAGACACTTGACCAAGTAGTGGTTTCCTCCCTTTTTCCTTTCTCCCGCTGTATATAGGCATATACGCAGCACCCCTTCAGTATGAGAATACAATAACGTTGTTGTTTCTGCATGTAGGTCCCCTTTGTATCAATACCCTTTATATCACTACCCATTTTCCACTACTGTAGTGAACCAAATTGTGATTGAAGCTGATAGGGATGTCCTCACATTAAAAAGGTAGGCTTACTCAGCAATATAACATAACCTTAAAAATCCTTTCAGATCTAAATGAATGGCCAAAATCTGGAAATGTGAGGTTAACTCAGACTTTAGACACTACACATTAATGTTAATCGGACACTTGTGAAAATATTTGAGTTGAGGACGCCGATGTGGGCAGATGCTAGGGGCTAAGATAAGGTTAGATCGGGCGTCCTCATATGCCGTCCCTGCCTAAAAGGTAGACTCTGCAATGTAACATCACAAAAGAAGAACTCTACATCAATTGCATAGGCTAGGGGTAGTGGCTAAGTGCCTAGGAGAAGTTTACAGTCAGGAGTGTCCCCACCTGTCGTCCCTGCTTGAGACCGGTGGAGGTGCTGCTGGCGCTGCGCGGCGTGGGTCCCAGGAGGCCGGCGGTGCCAAGCAGGCCAAGCCTGGCGCCGGGCAAGCTCCGTGAGGGCATCTGGAACTGGCGCAGGCTCCGGCGGGCTGACATGCTACTGCTGCCCCCCACGCAGCCCGCCGTGGGGAGAGAGTTGGACTGGCCGAAGCCCCGGCTACTGCTGCTGCTGCACGGAGAGACAAATAGCACTTGGATCATCATTTTTTTTTTAAGAAATAAAAAGGAGGTAAAGCACTTTGTGACAACTGCTAGTTTAAAAGGGGCTTTATAAAATAAATTTGATTGACTGAGGAGATGGGAAAGTTGGAGAAAGCGTGGTCGCAGGGGATGCAGGGAACCCTGATCTCCGGAGTGGAGTTGTATATGAGTCAAGAACAGGGGTATTGCCACTCGAGAACAAGCTCTGTAGCTACATTATTTGACCTCCCTTGAACTTTGCGACCTTTTGCCACATTTCAGGCTTCAAACATAAAGATATAAAACTGTATTTTTTTGTGAAGAATCAACAACAAGTGGGACACAATCATGAAGTGGAACGACATTTATTGGATATTTCAAACTTTTTTAACAAATCAAAAACTGAAAAATTGGGCGTGCAAAATTATTCAGCCCCTTTACTTTCAGTGCAGCAAACTCTCTCCAGAAGTTCAATGAGGATCTCTGAATGATCCAATGTTGACCTAAATGACTAATGATGATAAATACAATCCACCTGTGTGTAATCAAGTCTCCGTATAAATGCACCTGCACTGTGATAGTCTCAGAGGTCCGTTAAAAGCGCAGAGAGCATCATACTGTTGTGAAGAAGTTTAAAGCCGGATTTGGATACAAAAAGATTTCCCAAGCTTTAAACATCCCAAGGAGCACTGTGCAAGTGATAATATTGAAATGGAAGGAGTATCAGACCACTGCAAATCTACCTAGACCTGGCCGTCCCTCTAAACTTTCAGCTCATACAAGGAGAAGACTGATCAGAGATGCAGCCAAGAGGCCCATGATCACTCTGGATGAACTGCAGAGATCTACAGCTGAGATGGGAGACTCTGTCCATAGGACAACAATCAGTCCTATATTGCACAAATCTGGCCTTTATGGAAGAGTGGCAAGAAGAAAGCCATTTCTTAAAGATATCCATAAAAAGTGTCGTTTAAAGTTTGCCACAAGCCACCTGGGAGACACACCAAAAAAGAAGGTGCTCTGGTCAGATGAAACCAAAATTGAACTTTTTGGCAACAATGCAAAATGTTATGTTTGGTGTAAAAGCAACACAGCTGAACACACCATCCCCACTGTCAAACATGGTGGTGGCAGCATCATGCTTTGGGCCTGCTTTTCTTCAGCAGGGACAGGGAAGATGGTTAAACTTGATGGGAAGATGGATGGAGCCAAATACAGGACCATTCTGGAAGAAAACCTGATGGAGTCTGCAAAAGACCTGAGACTGGGACGGAGATTTGTCTTCCAACAAGACAATGATCCAAAACATAAAGCAAAATCTACAATGGAATGGTTCAAAAATAAACATATCCAGGTGTTAGAATGGCCAAGTCAAAGTCCAGACCTGAATCCAATCGAGAATCTGTGGAAAGAACTGAAAACTGCTGTTCACAAATGCTCTCCATCCAACCTCACTGAGCTCGAGCTGTTTTGCAAGGAGGAATGGGAAAAAATGTCAGTCTCTCGATGTGCAAAACTGATAGAGACATACCCCAAGCGACTTACAGCTGTAATCGCAGCAAAAGGTGGCGCTACAAAGTATTAACTTAAGGGGGCTGAATAATTTTGACCTTTTTTTACTTTCGCAAGGCACTGTACATATGAGATGAGTATGTAAACAAAGTGGCATAGTTAAAGTGGCTAGTGATACATGTATTACATAAGGATACAGTCGATGATCTAGAGTACAGTATATACGTATGCATATGAGATGAATAATGTAGGGTAAGTAACATTATGTAAGGTAGCATTGTTTAAAGTGGCTAGTGATATATTTACATAATTTCCCATCAATTCCCATTATTAAAGTGGCTGGAGTTGAGTCAGTGTCAGTGTGTTGGCAGCAGCCACTCAATGTTAGTGGTGGCTGTTTAACAGTCTGATGGCCTTGAGATAGAAGCTGTTTTTCAGTCTCTCGGTCCCAGCTTTGATGCACCTGGATGATAGCGGGGTGAACAGGCAGTGGCTCAGGTGGTTAATGTCCTTGATGATCTTTATGGCCTTTCTGTAACATCGGGTGGTGTAGGTGTCCTGGAGGGCAGGTAGTTTGCCCCCGGTGATGCGTTGTGCAGACCTCACTACCCTCTGGAGAGCCTTACGGTTGAGGGCGGAGCAGTTGCCATACCAGGCGGGGATACAGCCCGCCAGGATGCTCTCGATTGTGCATCTGTAGAAGTTTGTGAGTGCTTTTGATGACAAGCCGAATTTCTTCAGCCTCCTGAGGTTGAAGAGGCGCTGCTGCGCCTTCTTCACAATACTGTCTGTGTGAGTGGACCAATTCAGTTTGTCTGTGATTTGTATGCCGAGGAACTTAAAACTTGCTACCCTCTCCACTACTGTTCCCTCTGCTGTTTCCTGAAGTCCACAATCATCTCCTTAGTTTTGTTGATGTTGAGTGTGAGGTTATTTTCCTGACACCACACTCCGAGGGCCCTCACCTCCTCCCTGTAGGCCGTCTCGTCGTTGTTGGTAATCAAGCCTACCACTGTTGTGTCGTCCGCAAACTTGATGATTGAGTTGGAGGCGTGCGTGGCCACGCAGTCGTGGGTGAACAGGGAGTACAGGACAGGGCTCAGAACGCACCCTTGTGGGGCCCCAGTGTTGAGGATCAGCAGGGAGGAGATGTTGTTGCCTACCCTCACCACCTGGGGGCGGCCCGTCAGGAAGTCCAGTACCCAGTTGCACAGGGCGGGGTCGAGACCCAGGGTCTCGAGCTTGATGACGAGCTTGGAGGGTACTATGGTGTTGAATGCCGAGCTGTAGTCAATGAACAGCATTCTCACATAGGTATTCCTCTTGTCCAGATGGGTTAGGGCAGTGTGCAGTGTGGTTGAGATTGCATCGTCTGTGGACCTATTTGGGCGGTAAGCAAATTGGAGTGGGTCTAGGGTGTCAGGTAGGGTGGAGGTGATATGGTCCTTGACTAGTCTCTCAAAGCACTTCATGATGACGGAAGTGAGTGCTACGGGGCGGTAGTCATTTAGCTCAGTTACCTTAGCTTTCTTGGGAACAGACACAAAGGTGGCCGTCTTGAAGCATGTGGGAACAGCAGACTGGTATAGGGATTGATTGAATATGTCCGTAAACACACCGGCCAGCTGGTCTGCGCATGCTCTGAGGGCGCGGCTGGGGATGCCGTCTGGGCCTGCAGCCTTGCGAGGGTTAACACGTTTAAATGTCTTACTCACCTCGGCTGCAGTGAAGGAGAGACCGCATGTTTTCGTTGCAGGCCGTGTCAGTGGCACTGTATTGTCCTCAAAGCGGGCAAAAAAGTTATTTTGTCTGCCTGGGAGCAAGACATCCTGGTCCGTGACTGGGCTGGATTTCTTCCTGTAGTCCGTGATTGACTGTAGACCCTGCCACATGCCTCTTGTGTCTGAGCCGTTGAATTGAGATTCTACTTTGTCTCTGTACTGACGCTTAGCTTGTTTGATAGCCTTGCGGAGGGAATAACTGTTTGTATTCGGTCATGTTACCAGACACCTTGTCCTGATTAAAAGCAGTGGTTCGCGCTTTCAGTTTCACGCGAATGCTGCCATCAATCCACGGTTTCTGGTTAGGGAATGTTTTAATCGTTGCTATGGGAACGACATCTTCAACGCACGTTCTAATGAACTCGCACACCGAATCAGCGTATTCGTCAATATTGTTATCTGACGCAATACGAAACATGTCCCAGTCCACGTGATGGAAGCAGTCTTGGAGTGTGGAGTCAGCTTGGTCGGACCAGCGTTGGACAGACCTCAGCGTGGGAGCCTCTTGTTTTAGTTTCTGTCTGTAGGCAGGGATCAACAAAATGGAGTCGTGGTCAGCTTTTCCGAAAGGGGGGCGGGGCAGGGCCTTATATACGTCGCGGAAGTTAGAGTAACAATGATCCAAGGTCTTTCCACCCCTGGTTGCGCAATCGATATGCTGATAAAATTTAGGGAGTCTTGTTTTCAGATTAGCCTTGTTAAAATCCCCAGCTACAATGAATGCAGCCTCCGGATAAATGGTTTCCAGTTTGCAAAGAGTTAAATAAAGTTTGTTCAGAGCCATCGATGTGTCTGCTTGGGGGGGGGGGGATATATACGGCTGTGATTATAATCGAAGAGAATTCTCTTGGTAGATAATGCGGTCTACATTTGATTGTGAGGAATGTGTGTGTGTGTGTAGGGTCTAATCTACCTCCTCTGCGCCCGGTAGCCCGCCATGTCCAGGAGAGTCTTCCTGGGGAACGAGCGGAACAGCTTCTGCACCTGCTGTTTCCATGACAACAGCCGCTTCTTCTGTGTCTCAGTGAACGCCTGAAGGAGGAGAGGGGAAAGGAGAGGTTGCAGGGCCAAAGAGTAGGAGAAAGACCATGACTTAGGGTTTTGCAGTTCAGCTTTGTTAGTTTATTTTGATTTTTTATGGCCCCACTACACTAGAAATATACTGAACAAAAATATAAACGCAACATGTAGTGTTTGTCCCATGAGCTGAAATAAAATATCCCAGAAATTCTGCATATACACAATAAGTTTATTTCTTTAAAATAGAGCACAAATTTGTTTACATCCCTGTTAATGTGTATTTCTCATTTGCCAAGATAATCCATCTACCTGACAGGTGTGGCATATCAAGAAGTTGATTAAACAGCATGATCATTACACAGTACAAATGACTTATGGTGACAATAAAAGGCCACTCTAAATTGTGCAGTTTTGTCACACAACACAATGCCACAGATGTCTCAAGTTGACGGAGCATGCAATTGGCATGCCGACTGCAGGAATGTACACCACAGCTGTTGCCAGAGATTTGAATGTTCATTTCTCTACCATAAGTTGTTTTAGAGAATTTGACAGTACGTCCAACCTGGCCTCATAACCACAGGCCATGTGTAACCATGCCAGCCCAGGACCTCCACATCCAGCTTCTTCACCTGCGGGATCGTATGAGACCAGTCACTCGGACAGCTGATGAAACTGAAGAGTATTTCTGTCCTTTTGTGGAGAAAAACACATTCTGATTGTCTGGGCTTGCTCCCAGCGCCCAAGTGGGTGGGTTTATCCCCTCCCAGGCCCACCCATGGCTGTGCCCTTGCCCAGTCATGTGAAATCCATAGATTAGGGCCTAATGAATTTATTTCAATTGACTAATTTCCTTATATGAACTGTAACACAGTAAAAAGCATTGAAATGGCTGCGTGTTGCGTTTACATTTTTTGTTCAGTATACCTTTGTATTTTTTTACAATTTCCAATATCCAGCTTTCACACTTGAGCTGATACAGAATGTAATATATGTCTAAAATACTGTGAGGTTATGAACACACACACACACACACAAAGGCAGAGTCAGTTTCCCCTTGAAATGTAGATGACAACTGCTGCTCTAATGTGAAACATTCACCCATTATATAAATAAGGGTCTGAAGAACTGTATTAAGAAAAGTATTCTCTCTCGCTCTGTGTGTGTACCTCATGCAGAAGGCACTTGTCAATGAGCTGCATATAGGAGCTGATGTTCTCTTCATCTGGCCTGGACACCAGGAGCTGTGTGCAAACTGGAGAGAGAGAAGGGGGAAAGGGAGGACAAAAAAAGAGAGGAGAGAGAAGAGGGTAGAAAAAGAAAGAAAAAGAAAGAAAAAGAGAGCGGGTGAATTACTTTCCCCAAAGCAGGGGGATTTAAGGACACAGGGTTTGAGCAAGGGGAAACGTGGCCACACTGATTTCCATATTCCACATTTCTTCCAAAATGTCCACTGTTTGTTCAGTACATAGCACTGAGGTGGTTAGGGAGAGGAAGGGAAGTCTATGGAATGTCAAGAAACCAAAACGCCCACATACTAGAATTAAGCAATTAGGCCCGATGGTATGGTATATGGCCAATATACAACGGCTAAGGGCTGTCTTACAATTGTTTATTTAGTATGTTTTTCATTAATCCGTTTTTGATAGTCAAATAAAAATGTTGCATGTCAACCTGTTAGAGCTCTAGGGGCGCTATTTCATTTTTGGATAAAAAACGTTCCCGTTTTAAGCGCGATATTTTGTCACGAAAAGATGCTCGACTATGCATATTCTTGACAGTTTTGGAAAGAAAACACTCTGAAGTTTCAGAATCTGCAAAGATTTTGTCTGTAAGTGCCCCAGAACTCATTCTACAGGCGAAACCAAGATGATGCATCAACCAGGAATTAGCAGAATTTCTGAAGCTCTGTTTTCCATTGTCTCCTTATATGGCTGTGATTGCGCAAGGAATGAGCCTACACTTTCTGTCGTTCGCCCAAGGTCTTAGCAGCATTGTGACGTATTTGTAGGCATATCATTGGAAGATTGACCATAAGAGACTACATTTTCCAAGTGTCCGCCTGGTGTCCTGCGTCGAATTCGGTGCGCAATTGGCAGCTGCTTCTACTTTACCATTTGATTCAGGGGAGAAAGCATGTGTCCAAGAACGATGTATCAATGAAGAGATATATATGTGAAAAACACCTTGATGATTGATTCTAAACAACGTTTGCCATGTTTTCAGTCGATATTATGGAGTTAATTTGGAAAAAAGTTCGCGTTTTGAGGACTGAATTTTCGGATTTTTTTTGGTAGCCAAATGTGATGTATAAAACGGAGCTATTTCTAATACACAAGGAATCTTTTTGGAAAAACTGAGCATCTGCTATCTAACTGAGAGTATCCTCATTGAAAACATCAGAAGTTCTTCAAAGGTAAATGATTTTATTTGAAGGCTTTTATGTTTTTGTTAATGTTGCGTGCTGGATGCTAACGCTTATGCTAACGCTAAATGCTAACGCGAAATGCTAACGCTAGCTAGCTACTTTTACACAAATGATTGTTTTCCTATGGTTGAGAAGCATATTTTGAAAATCTGAGATGACAGTGTTGTTTACAAAAGGCTAAGCTTGAGAGATGGCATATTTATTTCATTTCATTTGCGATTTTCATAAATAGTTAACGTTGTGTTATGCTAATGAGCTTGCTGATAGATTTACACAATCCTGGATACAGGGGTTTTTTCATAGCTAAACGTGACGCAGAAAACGGAGCGATTTGTCCTAAACAAATAATCTTTCAGGAAAAACTGAACATTTGCTATCTGAGAGTCTCCTCATTGAAAACATCTGAAGTTCTTCAAAGGTAAATGATTTTATTTGAATGCTTTTCTTTTTTTTTGTGCAAATGTTGCCAGCTGAATGCTAATGCTAAATGCTACGTTAGCCATCAATACTGTTACACAAATGCTTGTTTTGCAATGGTTGAGAAGCATATTTTGAAAATCTGAGATGACAGTGTTGTTAACAAAAGGCTAAGCTTGAGAGCTAGCATATTTATTTCATTTCATTTGCGATTTTCATGAATAGTTAACGTTGCGTTATGGTAATGAGCTTGAGTCTGTATTCACGATCCCGGATCCGGGATGGGGAGATCAGAAAGGTTAAGTTAAATCGCTTTCAGTCTCCTAATGCCCAAAAACAAGTAAACGCAAAAAGCCTTATGAAGTTTGAAACCTTTCCAGAAGTCAACACAGGCTTCCTATTAGGCAAAATTATAATATTTGGGACCATATGGTGGACTAATGAAAAATATGAAAATGGTTTTGAAGTTAAATAGTGACCACATTGTGACACCAGGTGTTTGGTTTCTTTCTGTGAAGTCTATCACACAAATGTGACGTGCGAGTGACAACGTTACGACAACTTAACTTCCCAATCTATGGGACTAGATCCTCTACCTTTGCCCATGACGCGAGTGAACTGGCCGGGGATGTCCCCTTCGGCGATGAGGGTAGCCCCTGTCTCCCCTTCCCCTCCTCCGGGGGCCAGGTGAGAGCCCGGGGCGGCGCTGCTCTTCCCCTCAAGGCTCAACAGGGGTTGCTGTGTGGTCGAGGAGGGCAACGACTCGTCGCTGGCCACAGCCTTGATGGGTGTCAGGATCATCTGGTGGAGCTCGGCAAGAGGGGCGCGCAGGTTACCCCCTTCCAACACGTCCTGGGAAAGGAGAGATAAAATTAAAGGGAAAGAGTGTGAGAGAGAAAAGGAAGGAGGAGGAAACAAAGTGATAGAAGGAGAGAGAATTAAGGAATGGGAGCAAGAAAGGGAAGGTCACAAAGGGGTACAGTAAAAATGAAGTGAAAGAGAGGAGAGCAGGGGAGGAGGAGATATAGCAGAGAGAAGGGAGAAAGGAAATTAGTCAGCATGATCTATAATGAAGGTGCTTCTTTAACATCAAAGAGACATATGGTACCAAACAGTTCCGGACCGTTACAGTAAGGGAAACAAATACTCATAGCCCAGAGGAGGATCATTCTAGAAGTCTCCGTCAGTCCTTCCTACAACAGCGGCTGTCAGGCGGCGGGATATTTTGGACATGAAAGGGAGGAAACGCTCTCCGACCTCATCAGCAAAAATACACACATTTCACTACTATCCTGTCCGGTCATGTCATCCTATTCCCTATATAGTGCACTAATTTTGACCAGCGCTCCACTAATTTTGACTCTGGTCAAAAGTAGTTCACTATAGGGAATACGGTGCCATTTTGGATGCATCCTCTGTGTCCCCTGTCCAGTACTGCTGCTGGTAGTCAAATTCATTTTTGAGCCCTTAACATGAGTGGCAAGCAAGCACATAAAAACTTGAAATACCAAGCAACAGGTGTCTTGTTTCACCCCCAAACCATACAAATGTAGCGCAGAAGCAAATTTTTTGAATGAAGAGCCCCTGGTGAAAAGGTCAGGCTTGAATTTAGAAGGCCCTATAAGAGAAGACACCCCGCTGGGACCTTGACAGCCATTGTCCGAGACCCTTATAGAGACAGGGCTCAGACGTTATCTTCCTGGATAAGTGGACTCTAGTCGAAAAAGTGTATTTTCTCTACCTGTGTCCTCTTCATCTGTACTGATCTAAAATAACTGACAGGTGAGCAAGCCATCAAATGATGTGGCTGTGTCTAAAAACATTACTAGCAGTCGAATCTTTGCTTCCTCCAGCCTCGTTTCCTCAATTCCTTTTACCTCCCTCTCGAAGAGAAATGGAAGGATCCAAGGTCTCTCACTTGGCCCTCTTCCTGATGACTAGACAGCTAGTCAGGTTTTCAGACATACTGTATTGTTTTTATCTGTCAAGTCTTTTCCACTCAGCACAGACGAAGAGAGGAAAAAGAAAAAGAGCAACTGCCCAAACCGATCCTTTAGACAGGAAGTGAAACGCTGACCCCAATTGTCTGCCTATTTCACTCAGGCCCAATCCCAAATTGACCCTGACTGTCACAGATCTGAGAGGATTTGACAGGTATAAGCAATATGGTAATATTGCTCAGTTAATCATATTACTTATACCTATCGAATGTTCTTACATTTCAATAAGTGCATAGGGAGAAGGTTTCAGGGGTTGATTTGGGATTGGGCCTCACTTAGCAAAACATTGTAGAAGCTTCGTGACAACTTACTCAACCTAAGAAGTTGACAGCTTGCACCACTGACCTTCTCTAGGCAGCGCAGCATGTTCTGGCGCTCCTTCAGTTTGTGGATGCTGATGACTATCTTGTGGCGCGCCCCTTTGGTGACATTCTGCAGAAAATGAATATAATTTCACTCTTTCAACATTCCTTCACCACAAACACACACTAACGACAAGTTAAAGAAATACATAATGAAAAGGGTAATTAATCAACGTGTTCAACTGAACATTTCTGAATCAATTTACTTAAAGCCTCCCATTAAAAAAAAGAATACTACTTTATAACTTGTTATAAGCATGAATGAGCCTTTATAACATCCTGTCTACCTTGTCTATCAGCTCTTTGAGGAAGACGACAAAAGTACAGTACTAGAAACTGGAGACAGACTTTCACTACCGTAACAATTCCTTAAAATTGCCTTTATGCTCCTAGTAAGTTTCCTTAGGTATTCCTTGTTGCTACTGACCTGTGATTCCAGCTGTTGTTCGGTCAGTGACATCATCTCGTCGTACGTCATGGTGGAGAATAGAGCCGCATACTTGTGGAGACGGAGGCTTTTCAGCCAGGCCGGCACATCTGTAGGCACACACGTCAGACAAATGTCTTAAGCACATCTGTAGTAAGTCAATGTAACGACACTGATATGAGTGTCCTTTCTGACATTCCCTCTCACCATTAAAACTCTCCTAGTGTCTCAGACTCTGTCCCAAATAGCATCCTATTCCCTATTTAGTGGATTACTTTGGACCTGGGCCCATAGGGACTTATCCCTTCAACTCTTATCCTTCAAGTCAAAGCCGTGATGTAAAACACTGAGACCATGACCCTTTTTAGACCTCCTCAGATGTCGGTCGCTAGCTAAGGAGTTTTGGTTCTATCGTTTGCTTTGTATGTTATGTGGTGGGTGTCAATGTCAATTACCTTAGAAGTATTTTATTTTACTGCTTTAAATCACATTTCATTGTCACAGCATAATGTATTGGTAACACAGTACTTTAACGGTGTACGTCACACTTAGATGCAAACACCAGGCTCTAAACAAGCCTAAAATGGCCTTTTCTTTCTACTAGAAAAGGGCAAAAACATTGACCCCAAGCAAAGGCAAACAATACCAGAAAGCTGGTTGTACCATTCATGCTCGTGTTCACAAAGTTTCGGAGTAGGAGTGTTGATATAGGATCAGTTTTGCCTTTTAGACTGTAATGAATAAGAGTATATGGATTAGATCGTCACTCCTAGTCAGAGATACAGTCTGAATAGGAGCCCAGATGCTTAGGACTGCTTATGCAAACTTGTGCATATTGGTAATGGTTCAAGGTTATACGGGGTACACTAGGAACCAGATGTCACTGTATCTGTGTCCTGAGACTGCGCATGCAACAGGGTCTTATAGAAAGCCACCCTATAAAGGCAACATCAGAGAATGTACGCTCCTGTCCTGACAGTACTCTGTCGTCGCTAGTCAAGCCATATTGGAGCCCTTAACATGAGCGGTGGTGGCGCATAACAACTTAAAATACCAAGCAACGGGGGTCTTGTTTCCTATTGCCCCATTCACTCAAGTGCTTGCACAGACAAGATGCGGGGGCCAACCAAACCAACCAATCAAAACTTGGCCCAGAAGTCACCAGGTACAGTATTCGTACCGAACCGTTAGGTATGGGGACCTCGGTTCAGTCTGCACTGTGAACCCGAATGAATACATAAAAAAAAAGGAACAAAATGAAAAACACTATAGGCTATGCTGCATTGTAGGCCTATGTTGGTTGAGTAAATCTGAACTGAAAAAACATTTCAGAATATTATATTAAAACAACTAGAGCCAATGCTCACATTGTAATCAAAGTTAAAATCTGAATTGGCACATTTCAAACTGTCCATTTGTGAAGCGCAGCAGGGAACTTAGTTCTGTCCGATGGCGATTGGTGGGTTTGATAAACCAGAATTCGAGGAGAGTTGTGAGAGTTGTGAATAAAACGTAAACAGTATGTCGCCACGCTAAATGAGAATTATTTTTGCAGTTGCCAACACCTGTACAAAACATTAGGAACATCTTCCTAAAATTGAGTTGCCCCTTTGCCCTCAGAACAGCCTCAATTCATTGGGGCATGCACTCCACAAGGTGTTGAAAGCGTTCCACAGGGACGCTGGCCCATGTTGACTCCATTGCTTCCCACAGTTGTGTCAAGTTGGCTAGATATCCTTTGGGTGGTGGACCATTCTTGATTCACACGGGAAACTGTTGAGCGTGAAAACCCCAGCAGCATTGCAGTTCTTGACACACTCAAACCGGTGCGCACCTACTACCAAGTACAAAAATGTATCCACTCATTACTGCAAGTCGCTCTGGATTAGCTAAATGACTAAAATGTAAATCCCCCTTTCAAAAGACAAGTCTTTTGTCTTGCCCATTCACACTCTGAATGGTAATAGTCTCAAGGCAATTCCTTCTTTAACCGGTCTCCTGGATGGATTTAACAAGTGACATCAATACAGAATCATATACTGACCAGGTGAAAGTTATGTCCTGGAAAGATGTTTTGAACACTCCGTGTATGTTGACACATTTACGCCGACGTCACCCCAGTATACAAGAGCAAGACGGAAACGCAAAGAAACACCACAACAACGTCTCCCCTCTACATTCAAGCAACCCTTGGCAGCAGATTCTGACCGGTCTAAAGAAATTACAAGAGCAGGCTATGTAGGCTATTTTTGTATCTGAACTGAAATGAGAATAGGGTGTTTCCGCACCTCGTGAAAGTGATCGAGCCCTGTTATGAACTTTACTCTTGCATCCATTTCAGCAAACAAGTAGTACCCACTTTATATAAGCAGGCCAAAGCTTTCAATTAATTGTGTAACTTACTTAACTTGTTGAATTCTAGGGGTAAATTATTATAATTTTTTTAAAATAACGTTCCCAAAGTAAACGGGCTATTTTTCAGGACCAGAAAATAGAATATGCATATAATTGACAGCTTATGATAGAAAACACTCTAAAGTTTCCAAAACTGTAAAGATATTGTCTGTGAGTATAACAGAACTGATATTGCAGGCAAAAGAATGAGTAAAGTCCCTTCCTATGCTTCCCTATTGAGCAGTGAATGGGATATCAACGAGATTCCTTTTTCTATGGCTTCCTTAATGTGTCTAGTATCACAAGACATAGTTTCAGGCTTTTATTTTGAAAATTGAGCCTGAGCGACAACAGTGCGTCAGTGTCCACCTGATGGCTCTTTGTGTATTTCTTGCGCAAAAGACAGAGTTAGCCATTTTTCCACCCGGTCTTACTAAAAAAAAGCTCTGTCCCGGTTGATATATTATCAAATAGATATTTGAAAAACACCTTGAGGATTGATTATAAACAACATTTGCCATGTTTCTGTAGATATTATGGAGCTAATTTGGAATATTTTCCGGCGTTGTCGTTACCGCAATTTCCAGTCGTTTTCTCAGCCAAACCTGAAGAACTAATTATTTTTTGGCTACAAAAATAATTTTTGGGGAAAAAAGGAACATTTGCTATCTAACTGGGAGTCTCGTGAGTGAAAACATCCGAAGGTCATCAAAGGTAAACAATTTAATTTGATTGCTTTTCTGATTTTCATGACCAGATTGCCTGCTGCTAGCTAGGCATAATGCTATCGATAAACGTACACAAATGCTTGTCTTGCTTTGGCTGTAAAGCATATTTTCAAAATCTGAGATGACAGGGTGATTAACAAAAGGCTAAGCTGTGTTTGAATATATTTCACTTGTGATTTCATGAATATGAATATTTTCTAGTAAGATTTTTTGTCCGTTGCGTTATGCTACTTAGTGTCAGTTGATGACAATTCTCCCGGATCCGGGATGGGTAGTTACTTAACAGAGACAGCCCACATGACTGGAAAAAAGCCACTTGAACGGCCCTCAAACTGGTAATTACTAGTGAGAAACTATCATCCTGAGCACCCACGTCTCCGACATGGTGACCCCTGACGTCACCTACTAAGGAAATAGCTTCTGTAACAGTATTTTTGGCAGTTAAATGCAACAAAACATTATTGATAAATAACAATCTACACTGAACAGAAATATGAACGCAACATGTAAAGTAAGTCCCATGTTTCATGAGCTGAAAAAAAAAAAAAAAAAAAAAATGTTCCATATGCACAAAGCTTATTTCTTTCAAATGTTGTGCACACATTTGTTTATATCCCTTAGTGAGCATTTCTCCTTTGACTAGATAATCCATCCACTGACAGGTGTGGCATATCAAGAAGCTGATTAAACAGCATGATCATTACACAGGTGCACCTTGTGCTGGGGACAATAAAAGGCCACTCAAATGTGTAGCTTTGGCACACAATGCCACAGAAGTTAAGGGAGCTAGAGAAATGTCCACCAGAGCTGTTGCCAGAGAATTTAAATGTTAATTTTTCTACCATAAGCCGCCTCCAACTGTTTTAGAGAATTTGGCAGTACGACCAACCAGCCTCACAACCGCAGACCACGTGTATTGTGTCATATGGGCGAACGGTTTCCTGATGTCAACGTTGTGAACAGAGTGCCCCATGGTGGCAGTGGGGTTATGGTATGGAAAGGCATAAGCTACGGACAACAAACACAATTGTATTTCATCGATTGCAATTTCAATGCACAGAGATACCGTGATATCATCCTGAGGTCTATTGTCGTGCCATTCATCCGCTGCAATCACCTCATGTTTCAGCATGATAATGCACAGTCCCATGGCTTGGAAGCTGAACATTTCCCAGTTCTTCCATGGCCTGCATACTCACTAGACATGTCACCCATTAAACATGTATGGGATGTTCTGGATCTACGTGTACGACAGCGTGTTACAGTTCCCGCCAAAATTCAGCAACTTTGCATAGCCATTGAGGAGTGGGCAACATTACAGGCCAAAATCAACAGCCTAATCAACTCTACGTGATGGCAATGTGTCACGCTGCATGAGGCAAATGGTGGTCACACCAGATACTGACTGGTTTTCTGATCCACGCGCCTACCTTTTTAAGGTATCTGTGACCAACAGATTAATATCTGTATTCTCAGTCATGTGTAATCCATAGATTAGGGGGTGCGTGCTCAGTCCCCTCCTATACTCCCTGTTCACCCATGACTGCATGGCCAAGCATGACTCCAACACCATCATTAAGTTTGCCGACGACACAACAGTGGTAGGCCTGATCACCGACAACGATGAGACAGCCTATAGGGAGGTCAGAGACCTGGCAGTGTGGTGGCAGGATAACAACCTCTCCCTCAACGTGATCAAGACAACAAAGATGATTGTGGACTACAGGAAAGGAGGACCCGAGTGTAGTGCATACGGCCAAGCTTCCTGCCATCCAGAACCTCTATACCAGGTGGTGTCAGAGGAAGGCCCCAAAAAATTGCCAAAGACTCCAGCCACCCTAGTCAGACTGTTCTCTCTGCTACCGCACAGCAAGCGGTACTGGAGCGCCAAGTCTAGGTCCAAAAGGCTTCTTAACAGCTTCTACCCCCAAGCCATAAGACTCCTGAACAGCTAACCAACAGCTAAATTAATGGCTACCCGGACTATTTGCATTGTCCCCCTCACCCCCATTTTTACGCTGCTGCTACTCCTCGTTTATTATCTATGCATTGTCACTTTACCTCTATCTACTGTACATGTACATATTACCTAAATTACCTCGACTAGTCACTTCCCCCACACATTGACTCTGTACCGGTACCCCCTGTATATAGCCTCGCTGTGAACTGTGTGTGCACCGGTGATTCATTCTGCTAATTCTGTTGCAAAACATTTCTTAACACGGAAGCAAACGGAAGAAAATGGGCAGGGCCCTATCTGAATTTGTCCAATACCAGAAACTCTTGTTTAAGTTGCAAAACGGAACTGAAACTGTTTGGACTAATGATTGCACACCAGATCAGATGCAGGCAAGAGTGTGCAAGGCAGTATTGAATCTGGTATTGAATGTGTCACTGTCTGTCACCTTGATTCCTACAACGTGTCTCTCAAACCTGTGCAACTACATTATAAACTTTCATGTGCAGGCCAGGTTGTAGCAACATCATGATGGGTACAGGGCAAATTCAGGTATCATGTAAACTCAGTGAAAAAAAGAAATGTCCCTTTTTCAGGACCCTGTCTTTCAAAGATAATTGGTAAAAATCCAAAAAACTTCACAGGTTATTTGGGTTTAAACACGGTTTAAACACTGTTTCCCATGCTTGTTCAATGAACCATAAACAACTGATGAACATGCACTTGTGGAACAGTCGTTAAGACTAAGGCTTACAGACGGTAGGCAATTAAGGTCACAGTCATGAAAACTTATGACACTAAAGAGGCCTTTCTACTGACTATGAAAAACACCAAAAGAAAGATTCCCAGGGTCCCTGCTCATCTGCGTGAATGTGCTTTAGGCATGCTGCAAGGAAGCATTAGGACTGCAGATGTGGCCAGGGCAATAAATTGCAATGTCCGTACTGTGAGATGCCTAAGACAGCGCTACAGGGAGACAGGACGGACAGCTGATCGGCCTCGCAATGGCAGACCACGTGTAACAACACCTGCACAGGATCGGTACATCCGAGCATCACACCTGCGGGACAGGTACAGGATGGCAACAACTGCCCGAGTTACACCAGGAACACCCAATCCCTCCATCAGTGCTCAGACTGTCCATCATAGGCCGAGAGAGGCTGGACTGAGGGGTTGTAGGCCTGTTGTAGGGCAGGTCCTCACCAGACATCACCGGTAACAACGTCGCCTATGGGCAGAAACCCACCATTGCAGGACCAGACAGGACTGGCAAAAAGTGGTCTTCACTGACGAGTCGCGGTTTTGTCTCACCAGGGGTGATGGTCAGATTCGCGTTTATCGTTGAGGGAATGAGCGTTACACCGAGGCCTGTACTCTGGAGCAGGATCGATCCAGTCCATCATGGTCTGGGGCGGTGTGTCACAGCATCATCGGCCTGAGCTTGTTGTCGTTGCAGGCAATCTCAACGCTGTGCCTTACAGGGAAGACATCCTCCTCCCTCATGTGATAGGTACCCTTCCTGCAGGCTCATCCTGACATGACCCTCCAGCATGACAATGCCACCAGCCATACTGCTCGTTCTGTGCATGATTTCTTGCAAGACAGGAATATCAGTGTTCTGCCATGGTCAGCGAAGAGCCCGGATTTCAATCCCATTGAGCACGTCTGGGACCTGTTGGATCGGAGGGTGAGGGCTAGGGCCATTCCCCCCCCAAAATGTCCGGGAACTTGCAGGTGCCTTGGTGGAAGAGTGGGGTAACATCTCACAGCAAGAACTGGCAAATCTGGTGCAGTCCATGAGGAGGAGATGCACTGCAATACTTAATGCAGCTGGTGGCCACACCAGATACTGACACCAGATACAGTTACTTTGATTTTGACACCCGCTTTGTTCAGGGACACATTATTCAATTTCTGTTAGTCACATGTCTGTGGAACTTGTTCAGTTTATGTCTGTGGTTGGATCTTGTTATGTTTATACAAATATTTACACATGTTAGTTTGCTGAAAATAAACGCAGTTGACAGTGAGAGGACATTTCTTTTTTTGCTGAGTTTAGTAGTATAAACCTATCGATGTTTCATTGAGCTGGGTGAATGGAATATGAATGACAGTCATCCAATAATAACGTCCTCCTTAATCTTAAACGGCACCGACCACAACTGCTGGAGAGGACATTCTAGAAAACACTTTAACCGTCTCAGACCAGGACGGTCACAAAGCTCTGTTTCAACTGACATTGATAGACGTGGAATTTTTAATCAATGACTGGATCACTACACTAAATATCTAACGAACTATCAAACGCATTTGGGGGGCAGACGCGGTCAACTCAAAAACAGTTGATGAGGGACATCCTGTGGTGAACACCCTCTATCCCCCTAGCCCCCATGGCTGCCTCCTCCATGCTACCCTGTCCGCTACGCATGAGAGCGGTGGAGTACTGAACTCACCCCTCATGCCGCTGCCCTCCTTATGAAATGTGCTCCTGCGGTACAAACTTCCTCCACAGCATCCTCCTCCTCCTACACCTGCGTCCTCCAGGTGCTCGCTGCCGCCACTACCCGAAGACGCTACGCTGCTCTGGGGGGAGAGGGGTGCGTGGTGGGGGTCGGTGGGGGCCAGCCCCAGCCCTCCTCCTCCTCCTCCTCCCCCCCCCCGGGGCCCGCGCAGGTCCTCCTGGGAGAGCCAGCCATGACCCAAACCCAAGGAGGAGGAACCGGCCAAGGAGCCATCACTCATCGGGGGGGTAAGGGACACCGAACGCTTCAGGGGACTGTGCTGCCCTCCGCCGCCGCCAAACAGGACTGCAAGACACACACAAGAGACAGGGGGGTGGGGAGGCCCAGACAGTTAGAAAGGGGCTCAGTTCTGCTAGGATACTACCATGATAACACACTGTGTTAGTTTGAGAGCTAGTAGGGACATGGACAGACAGGCATGGTGAGGCCCAGACCAGACCTGAGTCTTAGCCCCCAGCTCAACTTTACTACTGTAACCAATTTACTGATGATTATAATGTCCATTCACAACACACTGTTCTCCCAGCCAGAGGCTTCTGTCTTTCTGTACCAGTGGGAAGTAGGGGTGGCAGGTAGCCTAGTGGTTAAAGCGTTGGGCCAGTAACCGAAGGTCGCTAGATTGAAGAGGCCGCTGAGCACAGTTGGGTCACAGAAAACACAACTTGTCATATTTATTTTTTTGTCGGAAAAACAAGCAGGCAAGAGAGAGGGGGAGAGACAGACATTTTCCCCTGCTTTTACACCTACACAACAGGTAAACCTTGTATGGCGTCACAGAACATTCCAGAAGTAGCTGGAGTAGGACAATTCCACAGTAACGGAATTATGCGGATTCAGATGTTTCACTTTAAATTGTATGCCAAACAAAAACCATTGATTTCCAACTCTGTCACAAAATCACATTTACTGGAAGAACTGTGCAGATGCAATGCTTGGTTAAAGAATTACAGTAAAATCTCCCTCAGTTTTGAATTCAACCACGTTTTCTTAAATTTCTGTTATAAATATCTGCTCCAAATTAAGAATCAAAAGATGTCTGCAGAAAGAAGACAGCTATGACATGAGGCAAGTAGGCTAGTAGTGATGGGGCTCTAGTGAGAGGCAAAAGCATGCTGCATACTCAAGGATGAAAACATGTATTTTGGATATTGAACTACAGTTGCTGAAGTGGATTTACTTCTGGTGAAGGAATGACGGTAATGGAATTACATCATGCGTCCCTGATCTATACAGAAATGTATAATTATATTCATGGTGATGTATGCTGAATAGGTACACACATGTAGAAATATGCAATACCCTTCTTTTGCATAATTGGGTCCTATTCTACACAGTGGCTATAATGGTAATGAGTTCCACCCCCAAACAAGACCATTATATGGTTGGTCCAGAACAGACCAAATCTGAAACAATCATAATAGACCCGTTTTGCTTTTCATTTAAAAAAATTAATACAAATGTTCAAATCTTTGACTGAGTATTTTGTGTAGATCGTTGACCAAAAAAATGACAATTAAATCAATTTTAATCCCACTTTGTAACAACAAAATGTATAAAAAGTCACAAATATAGACTCTTCGCTTTCATTGAACACCCAATTTGACATGCTCCTATGAACTCCAATTTAGATGGAAATGTCCAGTAGACGGAGTGGGCACGCTGGCTTCGAAGGCAAAAAAAATAAGATGTACTGGAGAGAGCTTTATGTGCCCACTATCCGGCCGGTGTCTGTGTGTGTGTCGCCTGTCAGTCTCTTTCTCCCCCTATATGCGGCACCACTAACTGTGTTAGCCTGGCTATGTATAGGATTTTACGGGCTAGTTTAAAATAGGTGGCCAGCTAACATTACAAGTTCCAGTCCCTAAATATTAGCCATTTTCCTTAAATACAGACTCTCCACAAAGGCTACCTTACATGGGTAAGGGATGGGACGTGGTGCCTGGGATGGCGATAGGGAGGTACGCATGTGGGGTTTGGTGGGGTGAGACAGAGACAGAGACAGACGGAGGGGATTGTGTGTAGAAATATTGCATTGTTGAAAAATATGGAGACTTAACCCATTGAAGTGTTCGGAGGCTCCGTTTGGAGGGTGTGACGCAATTCAGAGCCTCCAGAGTCACGCAGAGGCCAAATTGAGCTCAGTACCACATCGTTGTGCGCCTCAGAAATGTTGCAACAATGCGGAGGGCTCCGTATAGCTCTGCCTTGACATAATTGGTTGATGGTAGATGGGGTCGGGAGGACCGGTATAAACACAAACTCTCTCCCTTGACAACTTCCTTCACAACAGCTCTGCGCTGCTCTGCAAAGCGTAAGAAGTATGAAATCCCAGACTTCCGTATCACCGTAAATGCTGCATGGCCAATGCAGACGTTGAATTGACCATTAAGTGCCTTAATCCTGTGGTGACTGACCATTGGCTAAAAGGAGGGCAACTCTAGAGTAGAGTTGTAAAATCACTCATTTGTGCTATGGACTTCTAAAACTCCCAAGCACAGTAAAAAAATAAGAGGATCTTGCGCAGGGCCCAGAGCTTTAAATGTGTCCTTATTTATATCTCCAGCTGTCTCCTTCATCTGAGAAAAAAAGACCCTTGCATTCTTCAACTGGAAATATCCTGCTCTAACCACAGATATGTTAAATCTGAATAGCTTTGGAGTGCTGGGCGATAGGGCCTACTCACCCACCTACCACTTTAGACTTCAACGCAGCGGGTAGACATTTTCCAGCTATTTGTCAGGTGGCTAGTGGCTGGCTGACTTGGGTTTCTTTGGAGTTTACCTTATAGCATTGGTTCCGGCTGAGGGTGCTCTAGAACAGGGGTTCCAAAACATTTTAACTCAGCCCACCCCTTCCAGCACTGGAGAACACCCCCCTCCTCGTGTCTATTTCTATGGGTATAAGCACAAACTGTTCACACCCCACTTTATTTGCCATTTTAAAGCTAATTTCCTGCAATTCGATTTAGCCATATCTTATATGTGATATTTGAGTGACTCAAACATTACAACAAAACCTATGGGCAAAAAAACCTAGCTGACATGGGCTAGTTGATCTGGACATTCCTTAAAAGTTACAAATAGCTCTCTAAGGTCTGCAATGACAACATGAAAACTGTGTGTGTGTGTGTGGGAGGGGGGGGGCATCTAGACTCTTGAGACTTTGGCGCCACTTTATTTGAAAAGGTTACTAACACAACTAAAGGAGGTGTAAAGTGACATTGTAAACTATAATTTCAGAGTGTCCTGACAAGTCCGTTTAATAAAGACTGCACTCTCATCAGCATCAGGAACCCTGACTAAGCACATGCAAACTACTGAGTGAGCTGCTAAGAGTGAGTATTTTAATCCAAAACAACAACACGAAGTGGAGGAGGCCACATCATAACACAGCTTCCTTTCCTTTCCTGGTCCCCTTTAATTCACCACAACTGACGGTGAAAGTGACGGTGAAACTCTTTACTGGTCCAGGCCAGGTTTATACTGTGACACCCTCAGCGGGGTCAACGACAACCAGATGTATTTGGTTTTCAGGGATACATTACCTTCAACCTAGCTTCCTTTTTCCCTGAAAACCAGATGTGGGGACTGCTCAGGCAGTTTTATGCCCATTTTATGTTAGTTACTACTATGACAACATTGGGACAACTGTTCATGTAAACAGAGCATAATTAATACATTTGATTGATTGATTGGACTCCTTTCAGATCAGTGCTGCTCCAGATAGAAAGTAAACCACGAGAGGAAAGGAAGAAAGGAAGCCATGTCAGACAATTGGGACTTCGCTATAAAAAGCAGGAAGTCGAAAAAGAAGAGCCACTCACTGGTGTTGCTGCTGCCGCCCGTGCCCACCGTGTTGATACTCCCAGGTACAGACGAGGACGGGTAGAGAGCCAGGTGCCCACCATTCTCACACCCTCCCTGCCCCTGCTGCTGCCATCCGCTGCCCAACCCCGAGTCCCTCGACCCCTGCCAGCCGTTGAGCCGATCGTCTGAGCCGTAGCGCTGGTGGTGATACAGGTGACCCAGGTGGCCCACAGAGGAACCCAAACTGGAACCCGACGAGGAGAGCGTTGAGGGGGGCGTCTGATGGTGCGAGGCTGGGGAGGGGGGCAGTCGTTCCAACGAGTCAGCCCGGGCAGCAGCGCGTTCCTCCAGGTGATTGAGCCAGAGGGCAAGGGCGGCTCGGTCGTCCAGTGAAGTGGCCGGGTGGATGAGGGCGTAGGAGAGGAGCTGGCGCGACTCCTCCAGATGGCGGCCGTGCTCGATGGTGTGTGCCAGGATGCGGGGGAGGAGGCGCATGTACTCGCCCTTGGCTTCGACGTTGCCCGGCTTGAGCAGGGGCAGGTGGGTGAGGACCAGGGAGATGACGCGCTCCTTGGGCTCACCCTGCCACTGGCTGATCACCACTGGGGGAGGAAGAGCGAGAAGGAAGAGAAAAAGAGAGGAACGGTTAATATAGGAATCTACAGTAACACATAACAATGGCTTATTCATAATGGTGTGACTTTGAATTTACAGATAGCAAATGTGCAGTGTTTTCCATTAGTGCCGGCTGTTGCCTTATACAGCCGGTTACACACTCATTTTCAGCCAGAAAAAAGTCTGCCGATCCATCTCCCGCTGGAATGAACGATATGATCGTGATAACAAAAGGACATGAGTTCCTGTATGTTCACCCGACCTAGAATACCTCAAATGCCGACCGTATTATCTCCCAAGAGAATTATCTTCAGTTATAGTCACAGCCATGTATATCCCCCCTCAAGCCGATACCGCGACGGCCCTCAAAGAACTCCACTGGACTTTATGCAAAAACCACATATCCTGAGGCCGCATTTATTGTAACTGGGGATTTTAACAAAGCAAATTTGAGAATAAAATCTGCTGAAGTTCTATCAGCACATCGACTGTAGTACTCGCGCTGCTAAAAACACTCGACCTTCCAGGATGCCTACAGGGCAAATCTGATCATGACTCCATTTTGCTCCTCCCTTCCTACAGGCAGAAACTCAAACAGGAAGCACCCATGCTAAGGACTATTCAACGGTGGTCTGACCAATCAGAATCCACGCTTCAAGATTTTGATCACGCGGACTGGGATATGTTATGGGTAGCTTCCGAGAATAATGTCAACGATTACACTGAGTGACTGAGTTTATCAGGAAGAATCATGCAAGCTAACAGGCGGGCCACAAACAGACAAATAAAGGTGCAGTACAACAGCGGTGTGCAGAATAGCAACACAAAATACACAACTCGTTGATCCTTGTCACGAATGGGCTGTTGCAGCAGACGACCACACTGGAGGTTCCATTACTATCAGCCAAAAACAAGAAAGAAGCAGCTCCGGTGGGCACACGATCAGCAACACTGGACAATTGAGGAGTGGAAAAATATCACCTGGAACATGAGCTCAGTTTTCTTGAGTGGCCTACGCAGTCCCAGACCTCAATCCAATAGAGCATCTTTGGGATGAGATGGAACGTTGAATGTTCACATCATGAATGTACCTCCGTCCAATCTGCAGCAACTGTGTGATGCCATCGTGTTTCTGACACCTTGCACAATGCCCCGAATAATAATAAACTTTTGACTGGTACTGTATGTATGTCCTCAGATCCTCAAAAGGTTCTACAGCTGCACCATCGAGAGCATTCTGACTGGTTGCATCACTGCCTGGTATGGCGACTGCTCGGCCTCCGACCGCAAGGCACTACAGAGGGTAGTGCGAATGGCCCAGTACACATCACTGGGGCCAAGCTCCCTGCCATCCAGGACCTCTATACCAGGCGGTGTCAGAGGAAGGCCCTAAAAATTGTCAAAGACTCCAGCCACCCTAGTCATAGACTCTCTGCTACCGCACGACAAGCGGTACCATAGCGCCAAGTCTAGGTCCAAGAGGCTTCCAAACAGCTTCTACCCCCAAGCCATAAAACTCCTGAACATCTAGTCAAATGGCTACCCAGACTATTTGCATTACCCCCCTTCCCCCTCCACACCACTGCCACTCTCTGTTTGTCATCTATGCATAGTCACTTTAATAACTCTACCTACATGTACATACTACCTCGAATAACCAGTGCCCCTGCACATTGACTGTACCGGCACCCCCCTGTATATTGTTATTTTTTACTGCTGCTCTTTAATTACTTGTTACTTTTCATCTCTTATTCTTATCCATATTTTTTATATATTTTTTTAACTGCACTTTTGGTTAGGGGCTCGTAAGTAAGCATTTCACTCTAAGGTTGTACCTGTTGTACTAATAAAATGTGATTTCATGTAGTGGCGTAACAATGTTATATGATGTACTGTTTTATCTTTTGTTTTATGTGTAGTGTAGAAGCTAATGGGGATCCTTAATAAACACAAATATAGTGGTGCCCGCCCCAGAGCTGTGCCTATGGCTCTGGGCTAAATGCCCAGTTTATTCTCATGACCCCCAGTAACACCTTTATCCTAAATTTAGAGCCCTCCATTTGACTTGGACTGAGGCCTGCTCTCTTTCCCTCGCTCTTGCTTTCACTATTCCCCCCACTCTCCTATGGCTGTCCTACTGTCTACAAGGCTCCACACACTCTTTTCTTCCCTCTTGACTCCCTTTAGCCTGCTTTTCACTCACTCCTCCTTCTCACCCCCCCTCCCCCTCCCTCAAGGTTCAGTTTTGAATTGGAGCAGCAGGCAGCTTATACAATAGCCTAGTCATCTTTGGGACTCTCTCTTCCTCCTTCCACGTTCCTCTTTTCCACGTTCCCCCCCCCCCCCCCTTGCTCTATCCCCCTTTATGTCCTCCCTACATCCAAATATAGGTGAGACAAAAACAGTTTGAGGTGGCAAGTCTTCCACCCTCTGTCTCCAAGTGTCAGTGCCATTCATCCATTCCTTGTCTAGCCGGGAGGGAGAGTGACGTTGATCAAGCTTTATTAACATGTTCAGTGCTTTTTAAAAGGGTATCCATTCACCTGGTGCTCTGAGACACACACCAATAACCTAGAATGCAAAAGTTGTGAACGCTCGTGCGCACACACACACCTCCAACACCATCATCAAATTCACTGTTGGCACAACAGTGGTAGGCCTGATTACCAGCAACGATGACCTGGCAGTGTGGTGCCGGAGCAACAACCGCTCCCTCAACGTCAGCAAGACTAAGGAGCTGATCGTGGACAGGGTGGCAGTGGAGCAAGTAGACAGCTTCCAGTTCCTCTGTGTCCAAGACTTAAAATGGTCCAAACACACAAGCACAGTCGTGAAGACTCGACAGTGCCTCTTCCCCCTCAGGAGTTTGAAAAAGTTTGGCATGGGCCCTTAAAATCCTCAAAAAGTTATACAGCTGTACCATTGAGAGAATATAGGCTGGCTACATCACTGCTTGGTATGGCAATAGCACCGCCCTTAATCGCATGGCGCTACAGAGTAGAGGTCGACCGATTAATCGGAATGGCCGATTTTCAAGTTTTCATAACAATCGGAAATCTGTATTTTTGGACACCAATTTGGCCGATTTGAAAAAAATTGTTTTACACCTTTAAAAAAATGATAATTATGTTTTACACCTTTTGTTTAAAGGTGTAAAACTATTTTTTTCAAAATCGGCCAAATTGGTGTCCAAAAATACCAATTTCCGATTGTTATGAAAACTTGAAAATCGGCCATTCCGATTAAATCGGTCGACCTCTACTCCATGCCATGCGATTAAGGGCGGTGCTATTGCCATACCAAGCAGTGATGTAGCCAGCCAATATTCTCTCAAATGGTACAGTTCTTATTTTCAATTGAGGCCTACGAACGGTGGGTTAACTGCCTTGTTCAGGGGCAGAACGACAGATTTTTACCTTGTCAGTTTGGGGATTCGTTTTTGTAACCTTCCGGTTACTAGTCCAACGCTCTAACCACCTGCCTTACATTGCACTCCACGAGGAGCCTGCATGGCAGGCTGACTACCTGTTATGCGAGGACAGCAAGAAGCCAAGGTAAGTTGCTAGCTAGCATTAAACTTACCTTATAAAAAAACAATCAATCTTAACATAATCACTAGTTAACTACACATGGTTGATATTACTAGTCTATCAAGCGTGTCCTGCGTTGCATATAATCGATGCAGTGCCTGTTAATTTCTCATCGAATCACAGCCTACTTCGCCAAACGGGTGATGATTTAGCACCAAACCTAACCATAAACATCAATGGCCTTCTTTAAAATCAACACACAAGAATATATTTTTAAACCTGCATATTTAGTTAATATTGCCTGCTAACATGAATGTATTATAATTAGGGAAATTGTGTCAATTATCTTGCGTTCCGTGCAAGCAGTCAGGGTATATGCAGCAGTTTGGGCCGCCTGGCTCGATGCGAACTGTGTGAAGACCATTTCGTCCTTACAAAGACCGTAATTAATTTGCCAGAATTGTACATATTTATGACATAACATTGAAGAATGTACAATGTAACAGCATTGAGACTTAGGGATGCCACCTGTTAGATAAAATACATAACGGTTCTGTATTTCACTGAAAGAATAAACGTTTTGTTTTCAAAATGATAGTTTCCAGATTCGACCATATCAATGACCAAAGGCTTGTATTTATGTGTGTTATTATGTTAGACTTAATTCTATGATTTGATATTTGATAGAGCAGTCTGACTGAACGATGGTAGGCAGCCGCAGGCTCGTAAGCATTCATTCAAACAGCACTTTAGTGCGTTTGCCAGCAGCTATTCGCAATGCTTCAAGTATTGCGCTGTTTATGACTTCAAGCCTATCAACTCCCGAGATTAGGCTGGTGTAACCGATGTGAAATGGCTAGCTAGTTAGTGGTGTGCGCGCCAATAGCGTTTCAACCGGTGACGTCACTCGCTCTGAGACTTGGAGTAGTTGTTCCCCTTGCGCTGCGACTTTTGTGGAGCAATGGGTAACGATGCGTCGAGGGTGGCTGTTGTCGATGTGTTCCTGGTTTGAGCGAGGAGAGGGACGGAAGCAATACCTAAAGTGCCTATAAGAACATCCAATAGTCAAAAGGTATATGAAATACAAATGGTAGAGAGAGAAATAGTCCTATAATTCCTATAATAACTACAACCTAAAACTTCTTACCTGGGAATATTGAAGACTCATGTTCAAAGGAACCACCAGCTTTCATATGTTCTCATGTTCTGAGCAAGGAACTTAAACGTTAGCTTTTTTACATGGCACATATTGCAATTTTACGTTCTCCGACACTTTGTTTTTGCATTATTTAAACCAAATTGAACATGTTTCATTATTTATTTAAGGCTAAATTGATTTTATTGATGTATTATATTAAGATAAAAGAAACGTGTTCATTCAGTATTGTTGAAATTGTCATTATTACAAATAAAAAATATAAAAAAATTGTAAAAAGAAACGCAGGTATCGGCGTTGAAAAATCATAAATCGGTCGCCCTCTACTACAGAGGGTTGTGCGGACAGCCCAGTTCCTCACTGGGGCCAAGCTCCCTGCCATCCAGGACCTCTATATCAGGCGGTGTGAAAAGAAGGCCCGGAAAATCATTTAAGGCTCCAACCACCCAAGTAATTGACTATTTTCTCCCCTGCCGCACGGCAAGAGATACCGGTGCATCAAGTCTGACACCAACAGGCTCTTGAACAGCTTCTATCCCCAACCAATACAACTGATAAATAGCTAACAAAATACAGTAGCTACACAAACTATCTTGATTTACCTTCTATATACATTTTTGCACTCTCTCTATGCACACTCACAGGGCCCTACACACTCACACACACTGTCACTCCATCATTTGCTAACTCACACATAATAAACACATACATTTATACTGACTCCACACACACGCTCACATAGAGTGCCTTGCAAAATAATTCATTCCCTTGGCGTTTTTCCTATTTTTTGCATTACAACCTGTAATTTAAATGGATTTTTATTTGGATTTCATGTAATGGACATATACAAAATAGTCCAAATTGGTGAAGTGAAAAAAATAACTTGCTTCAAAAAATTCTAAATGGAAAAGTGGTGCGTGCATATGTATTCACCCCCTTTGCTATGAAGCCCCTAAATAAGATCTGGTGCAAACAATTACCTTCAGAAGTCACATAATTAGTTCAATAAAGTCCACCTGTGTGCAATCTAAGTGTCACATGATCTCAGTATATATATATATATATATACACACACACCTGTTCTGAAAGGCCCCAGAGTCTGAAACACCACTAAGCAAGGGGCAACACCAAGCAAGCGCCACCATCAAGACCAAGGAGCTCTACAAACAGGTCAGGGACAAAGTTGTGGAGAAGTACAGATCAGGGTTGGGTTATAAAAAAATATCAGAAACTTTGAACATCCTACAGAGCACCATTAAATCCGTTACATTTTTTAAAGAATATGGCACCACAAAAAAACTTCCAAGAGAGGGCTGCCCACCAAAACTCACGGACCAGGCAAGGAGGGCATTCATCAGAGGCAACAAAGAGACCAAAGATAACCCTGAAGTAGCTGCATAGCTCCACAGCAGAGAGGTCCATAGGACCACTTTAAGCCATACACTCCACAGAGCTGGGCTTTACAGAAGAGTGGCCAGAAAAAAAGCCATTGCTTAAAGAAAAAAAAATAAGCAAACACATTTGGTGTTTGCCAAGGCATGTGGGAGACTCCCCAAACATATGGAAGGTACTCTGGTCAGATAAGACTAAAATTGAGCTTTTTGGCCATCAAGGAAAACGCTATGTCTGGTGCAAATCCAACACCTCTCATCACCCTGAGAACCCCATCCCCACAGTGAAACATGGTGGTGGCAGCATCATGCTGTGGGGATGTTTTTCCCTCGGCAGGGACTGGGAAGCTGGTTAGAATTGAAGGAGTGATGGATATCGTTAAATACAGGGAAATTCTTGAGGAAAACCTATTCAAGTCTGTTTCAGACAAAGGTTCACCTTCCAGCAGGACAATGACCCTAAGCATACTGCTAGCAACACTCAAGTGGTTTAAGGGGAAACATTTAAATGTCTTGGAATGGCTTAGTCAAAGCCCAGACCTCAATCCAATTGAGAATCTGTGGTATGACTTAAAGATTGCTGTACATCAGTGGAACCCATCCAACTTGAAGGAGCTGGAGCAGTTTTGCTTTGAAGAATGGGCAAAAATTCCAGTGGCTAGATGTGCCAAGCTTATAGAGACATACCCCAAGAGACTTGCAGCTGTAATTGCTGCAAAAGGTGGCTCTACAAAGTATTGACTTTGGGGGGGTGAATAGTTATGCACGCTCAAGTTGTTTTTTTTGTCTTATTTCTTGTTTGTTTAACAATAAAAAATATTTTGCATCTTCAAAGTGGTAGGCATGTTGTGTAAATCAAATGATACAACCCCCCCCAAAATCCATTTTAATTCCAGGTTGTAAGGCAACAAAATAGGGAAATGCCAAGTGGGGTGAATACTTTCGCAAGCCACTGTTCAAGCTGCTGCTACTCTGTTTATAATTTTGCCTATAATTTTGCCCATATCTACCTCCATCACTCCAGTATCCCTGCACATTGTATATATGGTATTGGAACTTGCCTTTTTTTGCTGTATATAGTATGCTAACTTTATTGTGTATTTCATTGTGTTTTTTTCTAGTAATAAATTGTTATTGATTATTTAGTTGTTGGAGTTTGAGTTTGCAAGAAAGGCATTTCACTCTAGTGGTATCCACTCCTGCATATGCACCACTTGTGGGAATTTGTTGACACACCATTACAGTTAGAGTACAACTGTAAGACAAGGAGACGCAACCAAATACTATTGAGACGCACCCCGGGGGTTTTGAAGTACAAGAGTCAACAACAGATGGACGAGTCTCAAAGAGGATGAGAACACTTCCTCTACAACAGAGATGGATAAAATGCCCAGACTTTGCCTGTCAATATGTCAGTTCACAGAGTTCAGAGGTCAAAGTGGGGCCGCTAGGCTTATGAAACACGAAGCTAGTGAACCCAGAGGAATGCAGCAATGAAGGAGGAGTTGGGAGAGTTCTGAAGTCTGTGTCTCCTCCTCCCCCCCCCCCCCCCTATCCCGACCCGCACTGACCCTTCAGGGTAGAAGTGCTAAACTCATCCAACTCCAGCAGAAAAAGGAGAGATAAGAGGGGGGAAAAAATAAGAAAAGCAGGGCAAACACAGTGGAGGGGCTGTGAAAGAGGTATGGAAACAGTGAGTAGCTGCTCCTTCGTAATCCCCCTCTCCCTTTCTCTTTTTTTACCCACTCCCTCTGCTTCTCTCTGATGCTCTTTCACTCCATCAGTCTCTCTCAAACTCTCTTGTTCCTCCACATTTTTGTCTCTCCCACTGAAAAGGTGTCAGTCTCTGCCTTTCTCACTCTCTAATAACTTCCTCCGTCGTCCCGGTCTCTCTCCTCCTCTGGCCTTTTCTAGGTGAAACAATGTTGTGCTACCTGCCTGGTGAACTTTGCATTGCTCCCCTGCCCAGCAAAAAAACACTGTTGCCACCGCCAAGGGTGTAGCTTTCTAAGGGTCCTGCATTGGGCCATAGTTTGGTTTATTTCTCTTCACACACACACACACAAAAATAACCCCTCCCCTGCCAACAGCCTTCCCTTTTGCCTGAAATATACATTTTTTTCCCTCAACAATTAATTATGATTGAGCACAGAGTGAAGAAAGGTATGGGTCAGGACACAGGCAAGCAGGCAGGCAGGCAGGCAGATGGACATAGTGAGAGCAACAGACAGAAAGAGACAGAGCAGCAGACAGACAAAATGACAACTTTTACTCAATGCCTTACTGTGACTTGATCAACCACCATAGTGCTTAAACACGTTTTTCACACGGGGGCCACTTTGCAAAGACGTGTGGATTTCTCACTCCTGAGCTCAGCCCAACTGTCTCCCAGCGGGTCTGATGCCACAACCCCCATGGACAGTACAACAGAGACGGTATACCAACCATAGAAATAAAATCAGGGTTAAAAGGTACCAAGTCCTTTCTATAGATTATATTTCTATGATACCAAGCCCTCATACTAGGGGTGATCGACTCCAGGATTTTTGACCCGGACTCGTCGACTCCCAAAACACGCTGAAACGGCTGCGCATTCACATACACACTACCTCATTATTGCAGAGTCCTACTAGGAATACTAATTGTGTTTTCTAGAGAGGACTTGCATGAGTATGATGCTGCCCATTTGCTTGTCAATTTACAAAAGGCTTATTTTGTTTGAATATAGAAGGTGATGTGTAGGAACTAGAATATTTCCGTGCAATAAACCCATTCTTTGCCATATTATCTAGCCCTATTTAGACAGGACTAGTAATACTAGAGACGTTGGTTATGTCATTATTATCCAAGCATCAGCGTTTTTCCAGAGGACAATTCACACGGGATTAGTTTTTTTTTCCAAACTGCCCCCTGTAAATTCTTAATGTTTTACTCATTCAGTTGACGGAAGCCTGGAGAGGAGGTTTTTATTTCAACTTCATGTCTAAACGATAATAGGCTACACAATTAACGCGTGCTTTGCTGACAAATGTATAGGTGGCACCATAATATTTAAATTGAGAAAGTGGGATCATAATCCTTGTTTTAGCGATCCATGGTAGACGTCCCTACTAATACAAATGCCCCCCATTCTGCTGATTTGAGCTGCTGAACAGTATTTGCACTTGAGATGTGTTTATGGATGAGAAAGTGAACTTGTCATTGGGAATCGGGGACGCCCTGCTTTGCTATCTATTGCCTAGGTAAACTACTGTATCAACAGCCAGGGTTTAATTAAGTAAGCTATAGGCGCATATTGGCCAAATTAAACTGACGCATTTGGCAATGTTCACCTTCAATTCGCTGGCACAATGTGGAATAGCTGAGCCATACTAATTAGGAGGACAGTGAGTGTAGCAGAATGAAGCAAATCTGCACAAAATTGTAGGAGAAGATCCTCCAGCAGCGGAGTCGCTTACAGTATTAAAATGTTAGACAGGAGGAGACACTACTTCAAGTCTTAGGGGGATGACATCATCCCAGTGGCTACTAGTACTCACCTGCAGCTCACCTCCGCCCTAGTCACACCACTTTCACCTCATCCTACGCCGCCCACAGTATAATCTGAGTCAATGTAGCAGAATTAAATACCAACAAAATGAATTATGTGGGTGCTAGATTGCTGCTTTGCTGGTTGCTGAGGTTGATGCGGAGAAAGAGGAAGTACATGAGTGTAGTAGCATATGTGAACTAGTTGACAGGCTCTTAAGTCATCTTTCCTCAATTCCTCTCCTAAAAACCCATAGGAGAAGAAGGTCAGAGGGGAGGGCCCTTATACCTTCTCCAATACAGTTGTGATACAATACAGGAGATAGGAGGAGGATAAGATAGGATGCAAGTATTCAAGGAAAGACTAAGTGAGACAAAGCTCTAGTAGACATCGTGTGGTGATGCCACCCACCCTGAGACCTAAAGTACAGTTTTCCGAGCCCAACCTAGACCATGGTTTAGGTAGGATAATGGACGCTGCTTTGTGGGTATGAAGTGCTGTTGTGGACAGGGGTTGCATCCCAGGTCAGCTATACAGGGATTGTTACTCCCACACCAATGTTCAAGGAGATCCGCTGCAAATCTGTGCAATATCAGACAAAATGAGTGCCAACCAAATAAAACAGACAAACATGGAATATTCAATGATCGGGATGAGATCAGGGCTCTGTGCAGGCCTGTCAAGTTCTTCCACACTGATCGACAAACCATTTCTGTACGCGCTCTCACTTTGTGCGCGAGAGCATTGTCATGCTGAAACAGGAAAGGGCCTTCCCCAAACTGTTGCCACAAAGTTGGAAGCACCGAATAGTCCAAAATCTCATTGTATGCGTTAAGATTTCCCATATCATGAAGCTCCTGACAAACAGTTATTGTGCTGATGTTGCTTTCAAAAGGCAGTTTGAAACTCTGTGAGTGTTGCAACCGAGGAAAGACGATTTTTACGCGCTACGCACTTAATCACTCGGCGGCCCGTTCTGTGAGCTTGTGTGGCCTTCCACTTTGCGGCTGATCCGTTGTTGCTCCTAGACGTTTCCACTTCACAATAACAATAACAGCACAGTTGACTGGGGCAGCTCTAGCAGGGCAGAAATTTGATAACTGACTTGTTGGAGGAGAGCAAGAGAAAGCACGAGAGAGAGACGAGGTGGTCACTGGGTATGCGCACCAGGCCCATTCTGGACTAGCCAAGTATCTCCTTTTGATTAAATCAAACTTTGACACACCAAATGACAGATGGGCTTGGATGCCAATTCAGCAGCTTGGGAAGCACGACTTCTATACAGACCGAAGACAGACAACCACTTCTTCATGTCCATCCTCCCAAAATAGTCTAGGAACAATGTTGAGTCATTGTGGAAAATGAATTACAAAAGTGATTTCTCTAACTGGCTAAGATGAGAGACAGTCACACACACACACACACCACCACCACCCCCGTCCCGGCCCCATCCACTCAGCTCTGCCTGTTTTCCATCTGAAGTTTACCTCATGACAGTGCAGAGAGCTGGGTTTATAGGGCCTAAGCCTACTGTCCTGTATTTATCCTGTTAGCAAAACAAACAGGGCCCAGGCGCTACTGGGGGCCTTTTTATAGTGTGTTGAGTCAACACGCAACTCCTTCCGCTCTACACAGTGGGTTTTTGTAATGCTTGCCTTCACAAAGTGAGGGTTCGCCGTTAGGTGCAGTTAGCCCCCGGGGGTGTATGCTAATGTTACTGAATGAATGCCAGTGACCAGTTACGATGATGGCCCAGCTTGTAGAAAAGCGCCACGGGAAGAGTTAGCGGCGAAAAGTAGTCCAGAGCAAATGTTCCCCCCAGAAAAATTCAGCACTGAGCAAATTTCAGGTCTGCTGGGCGCAAACTTGAACATTCTGTGCAACTTCCAGCGTGTGTTTCCTGTGAACAGTGAGACAGCTTTAAGTGAGACAGCTTTAAGTTAGTTTTAACAGTGGCCAAGTAGGCTACTGTGGCCATTTGATCATAATGTAGGCCTACCAGAGTAGCCTACCATCAAAAACAATGGAGAAAATGCATCCCATAACACAGAAATAGCTGTTCTGTCATTCAGTCTACAGAAACAGCACCGTGTGGTGTTCAATGTAAGCCTACATTTTTTTATTTAACTAGGCAAGTCAGTTAAAACTTCTTATGGCTGGGGGGCAGTATTGAGTAGCTTGGATGAATAAGTTTCCCAAAGTAAACGGCCTACTCCTCAGTCTCATTTGCTAATATATGTATATGTTGACGTCAACATGGCGGCTATTGTGACAAATGTTTCTGAGCACCGTCTCAGATTATTGCATGGCTGGCTTATTCCGTAAAGTTTTTTTGAAATCAGACACAGCGGTTGCATTAAGGAGAGGTATATCTATAATTCCATGTGTATAACTTGTATTATCATCTACATTTATGATGAGTATTTCTGTTGAATGATGTGGCTATGCAAAATCACTGGATGTTTTTGGAACTAGTGAATGTAACGCGCCAAATGTAAACTCATATTTTGATAAATATGAACCTTATCAAACAAAACATACATGTATTGTGTAACATGAAGTCCTTTTAGTGTCATCTGATGAAGATCATCAAAGGTTAGTGATTCATTTTATCTCTCTCTGCTTTTGAAACTCCTCTCTTTGGCTGGGGGGAAAAATGGCTGTGTTTTTCTGTGGCGATATGTGGTGACCTAACAATAGTTTGGTGCTTTTGCTGTAAAGCATATTTGAAATCGGACACTGTGGCGGGATTAACAACGAGAATAGCTTTAAAATGGTATGAGATACATGTTTGAAGAATGTTAATTATGATATTTTTGATGTTTTGAAAATGGCGCCCTACACTGACTGGCTGTTGTCATATCGCTCCCGTTAACGGGATTGCAGCCATAAGAAATTAAGAACAAATTCTTATTTACAATGACGGACAACGCTGTACCAATTGTGCGCCGCACTATGGGACTCCCAATAGCGGCCGGATGTGATACAGCCTGGATTCGACCCAGGGACTGTAGTGACGCCTCTTGCACTGAGATGCAGTGCCTTAGACTGCTGCGCCACGTGGGAGCCCATGTGCTTTGCCTACAAGAATCTCTCGCAGTTAGTTTTGCATAGTTTGTTTTGTTTCGGTATGTTCCATTGAAAGCGGCTAATATCGCATTGATTTGAGCATAATTCCCACAGTAGAGCGAAGCGTTGATCGTCTTAACTAAAAGGGGAAAACTCTAGAAAGTTGAGTGAAGTTCAATCTCATGTTTCTCTATGCGGGCTGATATTTCATCTGCGCAGCATTCGGAAGGGAGCTGTGCACCCATGCATGCACACAATTTAGAGGGAAAATTGACCCAAAGAGAAAGGGGTTTGTCTGTACTTTTCATGTTACCCCCCACCCCCATCAACCATAGACAGAGAAAAAAAACAACACTTAACCAGTTTGGAAAAGGCCATTTGGAAACAAAATGTAAGGAAAAAGAAGAAGAGGGGGGCGGGTCAAAACATTCTCCAAAAGAAGAAAGAAAGACAAGTTATGGGGGAGAAATAAAAAGGAAAGAAAAACAGAAAAAGCCCCCACACCCATATCCCTTCCTTCCCGAGTGGACTCTAGCTCAGCAGAGAGGAATGCGTTAGCATACCACAGGTCCTAGCTCAAGAATGTGCCGTTTCCGAGCCGGGACCGAGACACTGCTGCATCCCCAAACCACCGCTGGTTAGATACATAGTTCCTCGTTGAGATCATATGGTCTAAACTACTGGACTAAAAACAGTCATGCACTACAGGTAACATCCATCGTAAACTTCCAATATATGCATATATAGATGAAACGGTATGAACATTTCATATCACGATTATAGTGACCAAATTGTCACGGTTATCAGTATTATCGCGTTATTGTTAAAATGCGCTGGAAATGTTCAAATGGCACTGATAAACAAATCATTTCACCAAGTTTTATATTGAAACCCAACAAACAAATAAAATTAGCAGCACTTTGCACTTTGTGTGCATAAACATTCAAATGGGCACCATATGGCCGAGGTAAAAGTGCAGGTTAATGAAAACAACCTTAAGCAAATCAAATGTGCATATGAAAGCAACACAAGTAAAGCAATGTGTAACAGGGTTGGTTATGTTTCCACTTGCCTCTAAAGAAATGTGAATTTAATGTTTAAGCATTCTTATTGGTTGGTTCAACTCTGATGACAATAAGGTGTGTTGTGATTGGCCCCCCTTGCAGATAGAGGGAGATCGAACGTCAGGTCTTCTCAGTATGAAAATGTGATGTAAGGGGTAGGTCACGTTCTGAATACGGTTTTATATTTTACAATGCGTACAAGTTTGCTGTACATTACTGATTTATACATGTGTGGGTATATGGTACCTGTTAGGGATTGAGGGGCTTTCTGGGATGTGCTTTGGCATATGATTGCTGTAAATAAGTGTTAGCTAGCATACCCCGATGTAATGGTCACATAAACCCATTACGTCGGTGTATGCCATCAACAGCCATCAATATCATTAAGCCCTGCACAACTAATGTGCTGTGTCCCATTTAACAACAGCAACAGAAAGAAATTATGCTCAACTGGGACCACTGGCTGTGATTTATTTGGAGAAAACACAACGCAAGGAGAGTACGATTTACATCTGTTACACATGTAAGAACAATACAACCATATGTAAACAAATCAAATGAACAGCACGGATTTGCATGTCCGTTCTCTCCTTCATAAAGAAATAAAGTGTTGCTGGCCTAACATCCTGTTTGCATCTTTGATCACTTGAGATTGAAATGTAAAAATGTCAGCATATTTACTTTGTCTGGTTTAAGTAGTGATCTGCGAGCGGAGACACTGTGCCCGCTGGCGTTGGACTGGCGTTGAGGTGGACTACAAAGACAGAAGGAAACGCATATATTTGGAAAGACCTCTCTACAATTCAAAAATCCCAATTCACAGAAAGAGTTATGATAGCGTGGTTAACAAAAGTTGGAGAGAGGTACTTCAGATCTGCAAAGGCCTTAGTCTATATATTGTTAATGGTAGAACAAGGGGTGACTCATTGGGGAGGTTCACATACAGCTCTGTGCTAGGCGACAGTGTGCCGGACTGCTCCATAACTGACATTCCATCTGAACATATTAATGCATTTACTTGCTTTGTCAGATCACACTTTACCTTAAAAAAATAAAAAAAAATCTATGAAGTCAACCAAAATAAAATTACAAATCAGGAACCGTATGCATTCAATCATCCATATTTGTATATATACAAATAAAGACCAGCGAAGAACTGTATAACATGCTGAACCTCTTTCAGCACATCACATTTAGCTTTAGCAAAGAAAACATTCATTTGGCAACATATGAATTCAAAACAACATTTCAAAAAATAATAATATGGGTGGAAAAAACAATATTTAAAAAAAAAAAATGGTTTGACAGTGAATGTAACACTGTCAGGAAAAACCTGAGGCAACTCTCAAATCAAAAACACAGAAACCCCACAGACCAGGATGGACGTGTAAAATATCACCTGGCCCTAAAACAATGTTAAGGTTGCTACAAGATCATTTAAAAAATTTAAAAAATGTTTAAGCCATCTACTTGTCTAATCAGCTTGAGTAAATTGGAGAGGCAATGAACTCAAACTTGTTTTGGAAACTATGGGAAAAACTTAATGCCTCACATAAGAAAAACAAATGGCAACACCTGGAAAAACATTTTAAATGTTTATGAAAATCCAGAATGTCAGAAATGTACAGAGACAGAACAAATTAGTTGATTTAATATATATATATATATATATATATATATTTTTTTTTATTAAAGGTAGAAACAACCATTAAAAAGACCAACATCCATTAGGTATACCATCACTATAACAGAGCTGAAAGAGAAAATCAAAGCCCTAAGTGTGGTAAAGCCTGTGGGCCAGACAGTAAAAAATATATTTGTTTCCTACAGTGGCGGGATGTCACCCTCAGCAGCAATTTGAGCCCAACACTTTTTAATATCTATACAGATTAACTTTTGAAACAATCTACAGCTCCTGGGCTCCTCTTTAACAGATTACCTGTTTTTGTTGACTGCCAAAACTGGGCAATAACAGTGAAAATGAGCAAAACAAAAATTATCATTCTCCAAAAGAGAGCCAGATCACAAGGAAATAAATACCACTTTAACCTTGGAGAGGTCAAAATTGAGCACACCACATACATACCTTGCTCTTGACATCAGCGCAAGAGTGTGGTTCGACGTCGCTATCAAAACACTGGCAGAGAAAGCATGGTGAGCAATAAAGAAAACAAAACAAAACCGGACCTGCCAAACTTGAAGAATTTTTATAAGTACGACTTCAGCGTGGCAGCAGCACCCCCAGCCCCGCGGAACCGACGACAACACGCGTGCGACACCCCCATTGCTCAAATCATAGACAAATGCAAATTTTTTAACCTAATAATGATGTTGGTAGAAGATTGACTCAGTAGAAATGGTAGACTATAGATCACGTGTCAAACTCATTCCACGGAGGGCCGAGTGTCTGCTGGTTAAGGTCACTAATTAGTATGGAACACCCCTCACCTAGTTATCTAGGTCTTAATTGAAAAGAAAAACCTCAACACTCAGCCATCCGTGGAATGAGTTTTGACACCCATGCTATAGACTGTTGTGAGTTCTTGGTAATTGGCTGCTCTTCAATAGCTAACTAGAAAAACTTTTAAAAGTACAAATCATCAGTCCCAACAGTTAAAACTC
Organism: Oncorhynchus mykiss; assembly: GCF_057628025.1. NCBI lineage: Eukaryota > Metazoa > Chordata > Actinopteri > Salmoniformes > Salmonidae > Oncorhynchus > Oncorhynchus mykiss. The sequence continues at coordinate 33,239,529 of NC_143040.1, forward strand.
TAGACTTAAGGCCTCCCGGGTGGCGCAGTGGTTAAGGGCGCTGTACTGCAGCGCCAGCTGTGCCATCAGAGTCCCTGGGTTCGCGCCCAGGCTCTGTCGTAACCGGCCGCGTCCGTGGGGCGACGCACAATTGGCCTAGCGTCGTCCGGGTTAGGGAGGGATTGGTCGGTAGGGATCTCCTTGTCTCATCGCGCACCAGCGACTCCTGTGGCGGGCCGGGCGCAGTGCGCGCTAGCCAAGGTTGCCAGGTGCACGGTGTAGCCTCCGACACATTGGTGCGGCTGGCTTCCGGGTTGGATTCGCCCTGTGTTAAGAAGCAGTACGGCTGGTTGGGTTGTGTATCGGAGGACGCATGACATTCAACCTTTGTCTCTCCCGAGCCCGTACGGGAGTTGAGACAAGATAGTTATGAGACAAGATAGTAGCTACAATTGGATACCACGAATTTGGGGAAAAAAAGGGGTAAAATTAAAAATAAATCAATATTTTTGGTCACCGAGCAAATTTCAGGTCTGCTGAGCGGAAATACGGTGCAACTTCTGACAAATGTTTACTGTGAACACTGAGGCTGTACCCACTAAGTTACAGTTTTAACAGTGGCTAAGTAGGCTACTGTGGCTATTTGATCATAATGTAGGCCTACCAGAGTGGCCTACCATCAAAACATTTATAAATGCATACCATTGGGCAGTAATCTATGGATTTCACATGACTGGGCAGGGGCCATGGGTGGGCCTGGAAGGGCAGGGGCAGAGCCATGGGTGGGCCCGGGGCTCACCCTAGGATTTTCTGACAAGGTGGTGCTGATGTAGGCCTACGGTTGGGTAGGGAGATTTCCCAGAAAGGGAAGTATGTAATGTATGTAGTACGTTCTGTGTCGTTGCTGTACAAGTCTACTTCTGTGAGAACCAGTTTGGTAGATGGTAGCTAGCTAGCTACTTTGCCACTTAGGACAGTGCAGACAGACTGTTTTTCCTTGAATGCGGCGCCACTGAAAGCATTGCTAAAAGCCCGTTGCAGACCTACCTACCTTAAAGAATTTGTATGAGTACCACTTCAGCGCGGCTTCACCGGCCCCCCGATGGTGCGTTTACGACACCCACACTGCATAAATCCTAGGCAAATGCACCTTTGTAGCCTAAAAATAATGTCGGCAGAAGACTGACTCAGTAGAAATGGTAGGCTATAAACTGTTATAGGTAGTTGGTAATAGGCTGCTCATCAGTAGCTAACTAGAAACACATTTAAAATGTACACTCAGGGCCTCCTTAAGATTTTCTGACGTAGGCCTAAGGTTTGGTCGGTGGGAGTTCGAGGGGTCAGGAAGATTTTGAAAAATCTCTAACTGCCATTTCCTGTAACCCAGTGTCTTAAATTATATCAAACAATGTAGCCAAATAAGCCTACACAGAAGTCTCGTGTTTGATCATAAATAAAATTGAGGTGGACTCAAATGACACATTCTTCTAGGTTAAATTTAGGGGTAAAGATTATTCTAATTAATCTTATTTTGAATAGTCTAGTGAAAACGTATACTGGATTCTTAATTTGTTTGGTGTGAAAATGTTGAATAATTAAGTTAATGGATGCAATGTAGTAGTCTAGTTTACTGTAGGCTATTTGGAATCTGAATGAACTGACTGAACTAGGCCTATACGATCTTATTACAGATCTCGATCCCGACCTAATCCATCAAGTTAGGTCTGACTACTAGGGTACCATTCATTCAACATGCCTATCACATCATTAGCAGCCTACTGTTGACATACAGCTATATCAAGCGGACAGACCGAGAACTGATTAATTAACATAAGACTGAGAGTAGTAGGCCTAACATAACTTTCTGTGAAGGACGGTATTAGCGGAACAGCCCCCTATTCCATCCACTCAGCGGCACGCACTGAACTACTGTAACGCAGCATGTTTCCTTGCTCGTCGAAGCGCTTGCTCCTACTACTACCACCATTGCGTAGATCATACCATGTGTTATCGCTTATACCTTGATCACACAGACAGCTTTAATGCATTTTGGTACACCAGAAGCACGTTAATTTCCAATTTGAATGCTGCATTGGGTTGCAGAGGCAGTTGCAGTGTGTTCTGTGTGGTGCATGTGTCGGATTTGCCAAACATAAGCATCATATTGTATGAATAGACGGCTTGACCGAAAAGGTAGCAGAAGGTGAATGCTGAACTTTTATTGCACACATATCCAGATGATGATGCGTACCATTTTTCAAAATTATACTGTAGGTGTGATCGAGGCGCAAGTTATAGTAGACTAAACGCTGTAGCTAACTACTTTCATCGTAATGACACCTTACGCTTCGAACACACCGACTGTGTCACTGCATCACTGCTGCATAACAATTTACGCAGCTAGGCAACTATACTGATGCAGGTATCTTTTGCAGATGGTCGCATACGGTTGGACACGGAGGAGAGAATCATTTTCGTAAAATCCTCAAAACCGTGTATTTTTGACACAACTGCTGATAGCTACAGGGACATAAACACAAAAAAATGCTGCTTGGAGACACGTGTCCACGATAGTAGGATTGCCAAGTTAGTTTAGTAGTGAGCTTGTGCTAGATAGCTAGCTAGCTAACCTAGCCAATGAGGTGTGTGTGTAAGATAGTCAAATAAATGATGCTTGTTACTACCCCTGATAACTTTGCCAAATAATCATATTTGAAAGAGTGGGAGTGTGTATGTCAGAAATAGTAATATAAATGGTAGATACTACTGTACCCCTGATAATTTGGTCAGTGTGTGTGTGTACAGTAGGTGACATGTCCATGATAGCTATCTATAACGATAGTTATGCTAGGTAATGGTTTGGCTTATGTTCATGTCTATACAGAAGAAGACGGTAGGAGGAAGTGGAGAGGACTCAGGGACAGGTATCAGAGAGAAAGAGAAGAAGAGGTCTGGGTCAGCAGCTTCAGGCCAGCAGCCTTGGCACTTCTGCCACATTTTATTTTCTGGATCCATTTATTGTGCCTAGGGCAACCAGAGGCAATTTTACAGCCAGACCCTCTCCAAGTGTTGTCGCCACCGGTGCATCAAGACCCTCAACGTCATCTACAAGTGTGACCATCGCCTCCACCGGTGCAGTGAAACCCTCTACATCATCCACAAGTATGACCACCACCGATGCAGCCATGGAGGATAATGAAATGGAGGAAGCACCTCTGGATCTAGGACCACCTGAGATTATTATGAACCTCACTGAGGCCCTCGTTGAACAGGATGTGGCCGTGGAGAGAAACCGAGAGAAACAACGTCACACCAGGCATCATCGGAGGTACCAGACCCAGATCCACTCAACTCATTTCAACAGAGGCTCCTCCAAGCCGTCGAGAAGGATGCAGCTCAACCTGATGCTCACAGGAAGGAGGATGAAGAGACCCTCTTTGCCATGAGCCTGGTGCCAACACTGAAGAGGCTGCCTCAGCAAAGAAAAGCAGCAGTCAAGGATAAAATGTATCCGCTGCTTTTCGAAGCCGAGTTTAATGGTACGTTTTTTTTCTTCTCCACATAACAGGTCGTGTCATAAGTGTTGCGACAGTGATTTTTAGGTCATTTTTACATGTAGGCTAATTGGTATTTCAGATCAAAGTATTAATGAGGCAAATGTATAGCTGTTTCTGGGTTAGAAAATATCCTAAAACAACAGTTTCCTGTCTAAATATTTGCATGTCATCTTTTTATCTGAAACACACATTCCATGAGTAAACAGCAAGTATTAAACTTTACCACACTGTTCCAATATTTATGCCACTAATATTTAGTTAACATAAATCTCACCTTTTATGGTGTTATATTATGTTAAGCTTGTATGTTGTTTTTCTTTTCCCTTTCAGAGATGAGTCCATTTAGCCGACCAGCTCACAGGAAGGACAGGAAGAGGAGAGGAGTTGTCTGGTTGTTGTTTTGACCTCCCTCATTGTACCTTTCTTTTCAGTTCCATTTAAATTCAGTCAATTCATAAAGTAATTTGTTTATAAAGTCTTAGGATAGCATTCATTATTAGTGTTACATAGATTTCTGAATTGAACTCACAGATTCTCTTGTTGGTCTCTCACAAGACTGAAGGTGAATATATTTATTTAATTTAAAACCACTTGAAAACCAGGGTGTTGAAACTGTTTGAAGTTATGTTCCATCGACTGGTCCATGACGTCCAGGGGCCATTTGTTTGTTTAGCTGTGTTATGGCTACACATTATTTTCTTTTTTCCCCCAGAGACAGAGACACACACCACTCTTCTCTGTACCTCAGATCTCCAGTGCCCTGCCCGCTCTCTCTCTATGACCATGTCTGAAGTTCCGCTACTACATCTAGGCTTTGAGTAGTCCCTGTATCTGTCTGCAATTGTGCCAAAAATACATGCTCGTTGTTCTCTTACAGATTACAGGCTACACACACGCACACACCTCTTTCAATAGTTAATTTAAAAATATATATTTTTACAACACACATACCTGTCATGTTCTTTCCTGTACTTGAATACTTATTAAATTGTTTATTCATATCTCATTTAGACTTACTCTGCTTATTTCTTCCCTACACCTTTGCAGACCTAAGACAAGAAGAAAGTAAAAACACTCTTCCTAATTTATTTATTTATTTTCACCTGTATTTTGTCAGGCCAGTGAACAGGTGGTAAACTGTAGTATTTATATGGACCCTACGTTACCCTTTATCATACTAACTGTATGTCGTATAACCTTAATTAGTGCTCCCGCTCATCTGATGTACCATGCCAGGTGTGTATAATACTGACTGACGTTAATGGGAGAGGGAAGGGGTTAAGGTGTGGTCTTTACTCCCAAATTTCACTTAAATATAACTTCTAAATGAAGAGAGACAATGATACATAAAGTAATCTGGGGAAAAAATTCAATTTTATGGACAACAGTAGATGGTTCTTTAAATAACCTGTGTGTTACGGGGCTCTTAAAAGAGCAGTTTCACTCCACGGCATAGTGCCATGTGACTTCACCTGCTGGCGATGAGAAGTAGGTGGTCAGCTTCTCCCTCACCTTGAGTGCCTGTCTGGGGGCGTTGTTGGCACCTGCCCTGGTGACATCAGGTAGGTGACCATTTGCCGTGCCCATCTCCATCCAGAGCGGCTCCTGGAATGACCTCTGCAGGTAGTTGTGGAGAACACGTGGCCTTCACGCATGCATCGACATTTGAGGGGCTGAGACCAAGCACTCTCTGATACATTCTCCACCGGGCTGCCAGAGTCCCAAAGGCGCATTCAACAACTAACCTTGCCCTGGACAGTTGTTTGTTAAAGATCCTTACAGGCTTTGGCAATGGCAGCTGGCGTCCAGCCTAGGGCCTCATGAGGTAGGGTCTCAAAGGGAAGACCACGTCGCCGACAAAGACGAGGGGAACAGGTCCCAGGTCTTCAGCCCCAGGGAGTGATGCAGGTGGTGGAATCTCCAGGGTGCCATCCTGAAGTGCCTGGCCGAAGGCAGAGTCCGGAGGGTCCTGCCATCACTTCCCTTGCCATAAGCACCAACATCGACAACACGGAAATAGATGGTATCTACTACAGTCAAGAGTACAACTGAATATGTACCCTTATAGTTGTAGAGTTGCGAACCTGAGCACGGTGGAGCCTGGATTACTACAGGTTTCCCGTCAATGGAGCCAAGACAATTGGGGAAATTTCACCTCTCCAGGAACTCAGCAGCGATGGCCCTCCAGTCTTCCTCCTTGGAGACAGGCATGTATTCACCAACCAGACAGTCCCAAATGGCTTGTGCCACAGAGGGGACAATGCCTGCCACCGTGGACCGTGCAACTCGGAAGCTGAATCCGATGGTCCTGTAGGAGTCCCGTCGCCAAGAATCTAAAATATAATTCAAAATAATTATCAGTATTGTGTGTAACTTGAATTCCACCCACATATTATATCTACTCTACCTCATTACTGTTTATTATTCTCTACTAATTATATTGTAATACTCAACCATCATTAACAATGCCTTGAAACAGTACAATTCAGTCTATAACTATATCAATAAACTGTAGCCCAGGCCAACTCTACTCTTAGAAAGAATGGTACTATCTACTTAAAAAAAGCTTCTCCGGCTGTCCCCATAGGATAACCCTTTTTGGTTCCAGGTAGAACCCTATTGGGTTCCATGTATAACCTTTTCCCCAAAGGGTTATACCTGGAACCAAAAAGGGTTATCCTATGTGGAAAGCAGAAGGACACTTGGAACCTTTTTCTCTAAGAGTGTATGCCAGTCCAATAAGAATGTAATGAATGACTAACTGTCTTGAACAACAATGGGTCCTGGAGAAGACTAGCCTACCTTCATCAGGGCAGAAGTTTCATTTGGTAACTAGGTTGCACATAAAAACAATATATACAATATACAAATATCAAGCAATTATGGTATCAAAGGATTTAAAATGTACTTGAATTTAGCTCACCTGAGACAAATCGCCAGTCGTTTAACTGGGCTGATGGACTCCCGGTAGTTGGTATCCATCCGGGCGAACCTGGCTCCAACCATCTGCAGCAGGTGATCGAACTGGCTTTGGTCCAGACGAAAGTAACTTCGGAATTCCTCTCCAAACAGTCGATGCTCTTGAATGAGACGGTGGAACTCCCCTGCCTGCTTTCGGGACTTTAACCATCTCTGGACCTACACAGACCTGCGCTGTCGGTGGGGCTGGTCCCGGCCAAACAGCGCGATCAAGACCACCTTCCTCAACGTTGGTCTCATTGTTGAAAGTGTCTACTATCTTGACTATTTATTATTACATTTTGCTCCAAAACTGCATTTGAGGGAAATTATATTAGACTCTCATCGAATAAATAATATACTTGGCAAATAAATGAGTAAAACATGTAAATAAATTCTACAGTCAAACTGTTTTTATTGTGTTATCCCACATTTTTTTACTGGATATGTGTGTGCAACAAAAATTCAACATCCACATTTAGCTACTTTCGGTCAAGTCTACGTGTACAATTTGATGCATACGTTCGATAAATTCAAGATATTGTAAAGAAACAGCAGGGGTCAGGACTCCGAACCCTCAACCTTCTAGCCCGAAATCTCGACTGTGCCGCAAAAGCATGCTAGCAACAGCAAGCCAGCTAAATAGGACAAATTTGCTAGCAAGTGCAAGCTAGTTAAATATGACAAATTAGCTAGCAACAGCAAGCTAGCTAAATAGGACAAATTAGCTAGCAAGTGCAAGCTAGCTAGCTAAATTGCCATAAATGTTTAATGCTTTCGACCTGTCCCCAAATTAATATAATTGGTTCAGTTTTTTTTTAAATATTTTAATCTTCCTGTTGTTATCGCGTTTGGTGCGGGGGACAAAATACACTTATGCACGATGGCTGCACACGTGCAGCCGGTTTGTGTTCCGTGTCACACATCAGTGGTGTCAACTGACGGACGAGGAAGTGGAGATCTAGAGTGGTTTGGCTCAGCTCCCAGCTTCAAAACAGTTGATTCAAAAACTACAATGTGCCAACTAGAAGTCTATGTTGGTGCATTTTTGGGCCGTTTTTTTGTACCAGTGTAATTTGACCTCAAATTGCGTGCATGGTAAGCAAAATACGTGCAGGTTGGCAGGTCTACAAAATGCAAATGTAACCCCCCTATTAAAATCTGGCTTAAAATATTTGACTCCATTATTCAACCAATCCTTCTGTATGGCAGTGAAATATCAGGTCCACTATTACAGTCAAAATATACATCATGGGACAAAACACCCACAGAAAAACTCCACCAGGAATTTTGCAAAAACATTGTAAATGTACAAAGAAATTCTAAAAACCACACATGCAGGGCAGAACTTGGAAGGGTTACTCTTCTACTGCCCACTGAAAAAGGGCATGCAAATTGTGGGTGCACCTGCCCAATCAAATGAAGGGTCATACAAGCACAGAGCATTTTGGTCAGACGTCTCTGCCCAGAGAGGGACCCCTTAACAAAACTGGCCCCAAAACACTAGGTTGACATTAACATGAACTATCTGGCCCCAAGGGCAAAACTTAGGTAGCTGGAGATGATTCATAAGAATGCATACATCGACAATTGGCAAAGTGAGGTTGAAGGTCAGAGAAAGATGGAATGCTATCGAACATTGGAAAGAGACTGCACTTTAGCGGAATACTGGACTTGTGTAAAAGGCCCCAAAACAAAGGAAAACCTTAGTTAGTCATCATTGTCTGGCAATTGAAACAGGACGCCTTCAAAAAACACAGCTGGCCAGAGGGGACACACACTATGTCATAACTGTGGGTCAGGAGAGAGAGAGAGAGAGTGAAGAACACTTTATAATCTTCTTCCCCAAATTCACAATGAAAATGTCTACACATTTTACAGAACAATAAAACAAAGAAGATGTGTATACTTTTGGGGGAAAGCACAATGTCACAACTTGCCACAAGTTTCTTCATATATTAACATTACAGTATATAGACTATATACACAGTGTATTCAGAAAGTAAATCAGATCCTTTTGACTTTTTCCACATTTTGTTACAGCCTTATTCTAAAATGGATCACATTTTTGTCTCATCAATCTACACCCAGAAAGACAAAGCAAAAGCTGGTTTAGGGAAATAAAACATTTACATAAGTATTCAGACCCTTTACTCAGCACTTTGTTGAAGCACCTTTGGGCAGTGATTACAGCCTCAAATCCTATTGGGTATGATAATACAAGCTTGGCACACCTGTATTTGGTGAGTTTCTCCCATTCTTATCTGCTTATCCTCTCAAGCTCTGTCAGGTTGAATGGGGAGCGTCACTGCACAGCTATTTTCAGGTCTCCCCAGAGATGTTCAACTCTGGTTCAAGTTCAGGCTCTGGCTAGGCCACTCAAGGACATTCAAAGCCTTAGCCAAGACAATACAGGAGTGGTTTCGGGACATGTGCTTAGGGGTGTTGTCCTGTTGGAAGGTGAACCTTCACCCCAGTCTGAGGTTGAGCCCTCTGGAGCAGGTTTTCATCAAGGATCTCTCTGTACTTTGATCTGTTCATCTTTCCCTCGATCCTGACTAGTATCCCAGTCCCTGCCTCTGGAAAAACATCCCCACAGCATGATGCTGCCACCACCATGCTTCACCGTCAGGATGGTGCCTGGTTTCCTCCAAAGGTGACACTTGGCATTCAGGCCAAAGTGTTCAGTCTTTGTTTCATCAGACCATGTACTACCTTTTACCGAGGAGTGCCTTCCGTCTGGCCACTACCATAAAGGCCTAATTGGTGGAGTGCTGCAGAGATGGTTGTCCTTCTGGAAGGTTCTCTCACCTCCACAGAGGAACTCTGGAGCTCTGTCAGAGTGACCATCTGGTTCTTGGTCACTTCCCTGACCAAGGCCCTTCTTCCTCGATTGATCAGTTTGGCCAGGCGGCCAGCTGTAGGAAGAGACTTGGTGTTTCCAAACTTCTTCCATTTAAGAATGATGGAGGCCACTGTGTTCTTGGGGAACTTCAATGCTGGAGCAAAGATCTGTGCCTCGACACAATCCTGTATTGGAGCTTTACAGACAATTCCTTTCAACTCAGTGCATGTTAGAGCAAAAACCAAGCTATCAACTGTGGGACCTTATATAGACAGGTGTGTGTCTTTTCAAAACCATATCCAATCAATTTTTGCCACAGTACCACAATTTACCACAGGTGGACTCCCATCTACTTGTAGAAACGATCTCAAGGATGATCAATGGAAACAGGATACACCTGAGCTCAATTTTGAGTCTCATAGCAAAGGTGGTCTGAACACTTAAAAAAAAAACACATACCTCATTTATGTAATACATTTTTGAACATTTCTAAAAACCTGTTTTTGCTTCCTCATTATGGGGATTGAGGGGAACGTAACTAAATGTGGAAAAAGTAAAGGGGACCGAATACTTTCCGAATGCACTGTAAATACCACCTATCAATTTCATTTTATAATTGCATTTTTATGAATTAGATTCTGAACGTTGACCATTATTACATTTTTGTATTAGATATACAACTCTGTACAAAACATTAAGAACACTTGCCTAATATTGCTTTGGGAAAATTTAGTTATTCATGCCATTAAAGAATATTGAAAGTGTGTGAGGGAGCGCGAGGGAACGAGAGCAAGCGAGCGCGAGACCAGTTCAAACATACTGGGCTGACTCAGTTCCTAAGCATAGCAGCAGCCAGGGCGGTCCTCCCGAAAGTATCATGAGTGAGTGAGTGTGTGTGGGTATGCACACGTGTGCCTTCACTTTTGTGTGTGTGTTATATATACACTGCTCAAAAAAATAAAGGGAACACTAAAATAACACATCCTAGATCTGATTGAATGAAATATTCTTATTAAATACTTTTTTCTTTACATAGTTGAATATGCTGACAACAAAATCACACAAAAATGATCAATGGAAATCAAATTTAATCAACCCAGGTCTGGATTTGGAGTCACACTCAAAATTAAAGTGGAAAACCACACTACAGGCTGATCCAACTTTGATGTAATGTCCTTAAAACAAGTCAAAATGAGGCTCAGTAGTGTGTGTGGCCTCCACGTGCCTGTATGACCTCCCTACAACGCCTGGGCATGCTCCTGATGAGGTGGCGGATGGTCTCCTGAGGGATCTCCTCCCAGACCTGGACTAAAGCATTAGCCAACTCCTGGACAGTCTGTGGTGCAACGTGGTGTTGGTGGATGGAGCGAGACATGATGTCCCAGATGTGCTCAATTGGATTCAGGTCTGGGGAACGGGCGGGCCAGTCCATAGCATCAATGCTTTCCTCTTGCAGGAACTGCTGACACACTCCAGCCACATGAGGTCTAGCATTGTCTTGCATTAGGAGGAACCCAGGGCCAACCGCACCAGCATATGGTCTTACAAGGGATCTGAGGATCTAATCTCGGTACCTAATGGCAGTCAGGCTACCTCTGGCGAGCACATGGCTACCTCTGGCGAGCACATGGAGAAATGCCACCCCACGACTGACCCACCGCCAAACCGGTCATGCTGGAGGATGTTGCAGGCAGCAAAACGTTCTCCAAGGTGTCTCCAGACTGTCACGTCTGTCACATGTGCTCAGTGTGAACCTGCTTTCATCTGTGAAGAGCACAGGGCGCCAGTGGCGAATTGGCCAATCTTGGTGTTCTCTGGCAAATGAAAAACGTCCTGCACGGTGTTGGGCTGTAAGCACAACCCCCCACCCCCCCACCTGTGGACGTCGGGCCCTCATACCACCCTCATGGAGTCTGTTTCTGACCGTTTGAGCAGACACATGCACATTTGTGGCCTGCTGGAGGTCATTTGACAGGGCTCTGGCAGTGCTCTTCCTGCTGCTCCTTGCACAAAGGCGGAGGTAGCGGTCCTGCTGCTGTGTTGTTGCCCTCCTACGGCCTCCTCCACGTCTCCTGATGTGCTGGCCTGTCTCCTGGTAGCGCCTCCATGATCTGGACACTACGCTGACAGACACAGCAAACCTTCTTGCCACAGCTCGCATTGATGTGCCATCCTGGATGAGCTGCACTACCTGAGCCACTTGTGTGGGTTGTAGACTCCGTCTCATGCTACCACTAGAGTGAAAGCACCGGCAGCATTCAAAAGTGACCAAAACATCAGCCAGGAAGCATAGGAACTGAGAAGTGGTCTGTGGTCCCCACCTGCAGAACCACTCCTTTATTGGGGGTGTCTTGCTAATTGCCTATAATTTCCACCTGTTGTCTATACCATTTGCACAACAGCATGTGAAATGTACAATCAGTGTTGCTTCCTAAGTAGACAGTTTGATTTCACAGAAGTGTGAACTTGGAGTTACATTGTGTTGTTTAAGTGTTCCCTTTATTTTTTTGAGCAGTGTGTGTGTGTGTGTGTGTGTATATATATATATATATATATATTATTTTATTACACACACACACACACACACACACACACACGTGTGCGCTCATCATAGACATGCCCCCCCCCCACTTTCAAAACCAGGGCCTCACATCCAGGTGAGGAAGGAGGGGGTGGGAAAAGGTGATGGAGAGCAAGAAGACATGGGAGAGGGGAAGAAGACAGAATGAAAGAGGTTAAAGAGGGACAGGAGAGAGAGAACAAGATAGAGCTGGAGGGAAGGAAAGACTACGATAGAAACGAGAAAGAGTGAACAAAAAAGGGAGAGAAAGGAAGTGAGGAAGAGCAAGAGAGGAGGAGAACAGAGAGAAGACGAGCAGCCCTGGCCCGGTCAGCCAGGCTGAAGGCCTCAGCCCTGACCAACCCATCTGTCAAAGGTTATGATTAGCTGGACAGGGCCCTTTCTATAGAACACACACACACACACACACACACACACACACACAGAGAGCGAGAAGCGAGAGAGGCCGACCATTTGTGAAATCGAGGTAGAGATTGTGAGAAAGGTGAGCAAAGAGGGAGATCAAGAGAGAGAGCGAGAGAGAAACATGACAGTTCTTCAAGCACTGCCTTGCAGCAAGACGCAGGTGTCATTCAATCATTCAACAACGGAAACAGGCACGTTGATGGTACGTGCTTGGCTGTGTGGAAGGGCTCATAAGCCAAGCAGGAAGCCATAAGGCATAGCTACCTTAGTCACACAATGGGGACGGGATGCATACCTTTCCACAGCATTATAACCTTCTATATGTTGGCTGCATCCACATAACAGAATAAATAATTAGGGTGCTCAAATGAACACGCTAAAAAGTTATTCTCATATATGCATCACTGTTGAGGCACTTTGTTCCACTGGGAGCTAAAAGGAATAAGTGAAGTAACTTAACTCTTATCCGCCTCTTGTTAAGAGAACAGTCGAGCCAAATTAAGAGTGTACGTGTGTTGGCGCCGTCACTGCAAGTATGTGTTTCCCTTCTTGAAGTTCCATTTATATTTATGACCTCTAATCCTGTTCCGGGTGTCAGAAGTAGTAGCGTCTGGCTATCTATTGAGCTCAGCTGGACATACAACAAAGTGGGAAACACCTGCTTCTGTCAGTAGCCCTTGAGCCGGTAGGCCTGCGTCCTCTCTCTCGCTCTCTGTGTGCAAGTGAGTGAGTGCATTCTCTGTGCGTGTGTCTCCGTGTGTGTGCGTCTCCGTGAGTGTGGTCTCCTATTGTTCATCCAGTCACGATCTACAAACTTTCACGGCGCGCTTTCCACACAGGAAACGGAAACGCGTCATTGCTACGTAAAAGTGTGCTACATCCTTTCCCCTGTAACATTTCTGACTTAGAGTGCTTTTCCAGAGAGTGACAATGCATATGATGCTATGCACGTGTCCATTAGTGTGCCTGGAGAAGTGGGTCAATTCAAATTTAGCCAAAAATGTTCCATGAGTTGGGATTATGGTTCATTGTTTACCTAGCTAGCTAGCTACCCGTCTTAACAAAAAAGACTCCACTATGCAAGTTACCATTTCGGGTGCGTTCGTAAATTCAGTCTGGCCATCTACTCCAATTTCAGAGCACTCATTTAAGTGTGCAGAATAACTGATGAATTCACAAATGCTCAACACCTGTTGAATATGGACAGTGCCAGTGAACTTCAGCAAAGAAGCATAATTAAATTCTTGCCAGCAGCAGAGTTACAATCACCAATGCTCTGGATAACCTGAAAAGAGCCTAACCAGTCTTGCTTGGGCGAGTAAAATGGTCAGAGTTTGGGTGGGGGCTAAAGCTTAAGAGGGTATGAACGATGCTGAATGGGGGTAGACAAAGAAGAGCTTTCCAGTAGGTACCAAAACATTCAAATTGCCATTTTCTCAAAAGTGAGGTTGCAAGTTTATCAACTTTCAAAGCAGAATTATTTTCCCATTGTTCCTCAAATGCAGTGTATGATATACCATTTTATAGCGCTCCGTCTCTGCTTTTATACAATGTAAAAAACACAACTTGCTACACAAGACCGAATGAAGGTGGTCAGTCACAATTGGGATGAGGTCGGGTGATTGTGGAGGACAGATCATCTGATGCAGCACTCCATCACTCTCCTTCTTGGTCAAATAGCCTTTACACCGTTGGGTCATTGTCCTGTTGAAAAACAAAAAGGTAGTCCCACTAAGCGCAAACCAGATGGAATGGCGTATCTCTGCAGAATGCTGTAGTAGCAATGCTAGTTAAGGACTCTCGAGTGGCACAGCGGTCTAGGGCACTGCATCTCAGTGCAAGAGGTGTCACTACAGTCCCTGGCTCGAATCCAGGCTGTATCACACCCAGCCGTGATTGGATGTCCCATAGGGCAGAGCACAATTGGACCAGCATCGTCCAGGTTTGGCCAGTGTAGGCAGTCATTGAAAATAAGAATTTGTTCTTAACTAACTTGGCTAGTTAAATAAAGGTTAAATAAATAAAAAAATAAAGTGTGCCTTGAATTATAAAGAATCACCAGCAAAGCACCCCCACATGGCGTTTGGAAACTAAAGGACAGATTTCCACCGGTCTAATGTCCATTGCACATGTTACTGGGCCCAAACAAGTCTCTTCTGGTTAATGGTGTCCTTAAGTAGTGGTTTCTTTGCAGCACTTCAGCCATGAAAGCCTGATTCACACAGTCTCCTCTGAACAGATATGTCTTATTTGAATTCTATGAAGCATTTATTTGGGCTGCAATTTCTGAGGCTCGTAACAAGGGAAGCACAATATATCGGAATCGGTCGATATCTAGTTTAACTTGTTAGGGATACGGGGCAGCATTTTCACTTTGGATGAATTGCGTGCCCATAGTGAACTGCATCCTACTCTGTCCTAGATTGCTAATATATGCATATTATTATTACTATTGGATAGAAAACTCTGAAGCTTCTAAAACTTTTTGAATGATGTCTGAGTATAACAGAGCTCATAGGGCAGGCAATCTTCCAAACAGGAAGTGGAAATTCTGAAGGCGGGTTGAGTTTTAAGTCATCGCCTATTCACTTCCAAACAAGATATGGATCTGTTATCACTTCCTACACCTTCCACTAGATGTCAGCATTCAGTAGAACGTGGAATGAACATCCTAGTGTGAATTTTAACCGAATGGGAGGGGAATGAGTCACTGTCCTGGCTGCGCAATTGTCTGTTGATATCACTTGCGTTCCATTAGACTGCAGACAAAAACGAATGCTCCGGTTGGAATGTTATTGGATATATCAGAAAATAACATCCTGAAGATTGATTCTCTACTTAGTTTGACCAGTTTATTCAACCTGGAATATATATTTTTTAAGTTTTCGTCAGAGTTTGCCTGGACCAGCGCCAGCTTTTGGGCATGTGAGCTGAAAGTGGTAGCAAATGCAGCTAATTGGACACTAGTAATGGACATTATCGAACAAAACAACGATTTATTGTGGAACTAGGATTCCTTGCACTGCATTCTGATGAAAGATCACCAAAGGTAAGATAATATTTATGATGTAATTTCATATCTGTTAACTCCAACATGGCGGAGAAATATATTTACTTTTGAGCTCCGTCTCAGATTATTGCATGGTATGCTTTTTTCGTAACGTTTTTTTAAAAATCGGACACATGGGTTGCATTAAGAACCAGTGTATCTTTAATTATATGTAAAACATGTATCTTTCGTCAAAGTTTATGATGAGTATTTCTGTTATGATGTAGCTCTGTAATTACTCCTGATATTTTGGAGGCATTTCTGGAACCGATATGTGGATATAAATATGCATATTATCGAACAAAACATAAATGTATTGTGTAACATGATGTCATATGAGTGTCATCTGATGGAGATTAGTGATTAATTTGATCTCTAATTCTGCGTTTGACTATCTTTGGCTGGGAAAAATGGCTGTGTTTTTTTGGATTTGGTGGTGATCTAACAAATATATGTTTCGCTGTAAAACATTTTAACAAGATGTTTATCTTTCATTTGCTGTATTGGACTTGTTAATGTGTGAAAGTTACATATTTAATAAAAATATGTTTGAATTTCCCGCGCCACCTTTTCAGCTAAATGAGGGGGGAGGGGGGGGGGGGGGGGGTCCGTTAGCAGTACGTGTGTCCTAGACAGGTTAATGCCCCGATGTGTAAAACCGATGTAAAAGCTGACGTGCATACCTATATAACGTAGGTACAGTTGAAGTCGGAAGTTTACATACACCTTAGCCAAATACATTTCAACTACATTTTTCACAATTCCTGACATTTAATTCTAGCAAAAATTCCCTGTCTTAGGTCAGTTAGGATCACCCCTTTATTTTAAGAATGTGAAATGTCAGAAATAATAGTAGAGAGAATTAATTATTTCAGCTTTTATTTCTTTCATCACATTCCAGTCGGTCAGAAGTTTCCATACACTCAATTAGTATTTGGTAGCATTGCCATTAAATTGTTTAACTTGGGTCAAACGTTCCGGGTAAACTTCCACAAGCTTGCCACAATAAGTTGGGTGAATTTTGGCCCATTCCTCCTGACAGAGCTGGTGTAACTGAGTCAGGTTTGTAGGCCTCCTTGCTCACACACGCTTTTTCAGTTCTGCCCCAAATTGTCTATAGGATTGAGGTCAGGGCTTTTTGATGGCCACTCCAATACCTTGACTTTGTTGTCCATAAGCCATTTTGCCACAACTTTGGAAGTATACTTGGGGTCATTGTCCATTTGGAAGACCAAGCTTTAACTTAAACTAACTGATGTCTTGAGATGTTGCTTCAATATATCCACATAATTTTCCTCCTCATGACACCATCTATTTTGTGAAGTGCACCAGCCCCTCCTGCAGCAAAGCACCCCCACAACATGATGCTGCCCACCCCCGTGCTTCACGGTTGGGATGGTGTTGTTTGGCTTGCAAGCCTCCCCCTTTTTCCTCCAAACATAACGATGGTCATTATGGCCAAACAGTTCTATTTTTGTTTCATCAGACCAGAGGACATTTCTCCCAAAATCAATCTTTGTTCCCATGTGCAGTTGCAAACGGTAGTCTGGCTTTTTTATGGCAGTTCTGGAGTATGTGGCTTCTTACTTGCCTGAGTGGCCTTTCAGGTTATGTTGAAGTAGGACTCGTTTGACTGTGGATATTGATGCTGGAGGAAACCGGTACAAAATAATCTCCACAATGTCCTTTGCTGTTGTTCTGGGATTGATTTGCACTTATCGCACCAAAGTACCTTCATCTCTAGGAGACAGAACGAGTCTCCTTCCTGAGCGGTATGATGGCTGCGTGGTCCCATGGTGTTTATACTTGCGTACTATTGTTTGTACAGATGAACATGGTACCTTCAGATGTTTGGAAATTGCTCCTAAGGATGAACCAGACTTGTGGAGGTCTACAATTATTTTTCCTGAGGTCTTGGCTGATTTCTTTTGATTTTCCCATGATGTCAAAGAGGCACTGAGTTTGAAGGTAGGCCTTGAAAAACATCCACAGGTACACCTCCAATTGACTCAAATGATGTCAATTAGCCTATCAGAAGCTTCAAAGCCATGACATTTTCTGGAATGCATGCATGTATGTATATAACTTCAACTGTATATGACGTAATGACACCACATACAGTGGGGAGAACAAGTATTTGATAACCTGCAAAATCGGCCGTGTTTCCTACTTACGAAGCATGTAGAGGTCTGTAATTTTTATCATAGGTACACTTCAACTGTGAGAGACGGAATCTAACAAAAATCCAGAAAATCACATTGTATGATTTTTAAGTAATTTATTTGCATTTTATGCAATTTGCAATGTGATTACACCAATGTTCACTTAAATATGTTGGGCATTGGTATAGCAGATGTTCTACGCAGGTGTACACTGTATACCCACTTTCTTTCAGTGCACATTGCATTTGCTCACTTCTTACCGAATCTTATCAAAGTAGTGTGTTGGAGGTATGCGCCATATCAATTATGTAGTACAAGAGAAATCATGTACAAAGTAGCCTACACAATTCCCGTGAAATATTTGGCAGTATGGGTTTGAGAAGTGCGAGTGAAACCATAGCATATGCGTATATTATTCAGCACCACACAGGCAGGTAATGCGGCTTGGCCGGTGCTGGCTGAGCACACCAAAGCCGGATCAAAGATTTCCGCACCGGACAGCTCCGCACTCCACTCTGTTCTCTGACTCCTGAATTCACATTCATAACGAGAATTGTACATTTATTCCCAAGTCTCATGAGTTCTACAGTTTAGCCTAGCCGCTTTATTTTGCTTCTCACTGGAAGAGCTTTAGGGACATGCTATGAGGTTTAGGCCAGGGCCCTGACTCGATCCGGTAGCGATCACCATTTCCCCTATAGACAAAATAGCCTAGGCCTGCAAAGACTACAGTCTAGTAAAGTCCTACAACAATAGTAATGTGGAAACCATGGTGTATGGAATTTAATGTAGCCTAAACCTTTTTTTGCAAACCATAAATATCCTCTAGCATAACGCACAATACAGAGATGAATCAGCAGCGACTAGCATCCAAGCCTTCAGCTGCTGTGAAGTTAATAACTCCGAGTATCCTGTTCTTAGGTATTGCCCCACCACAAAAAGCGGTTCCTTTTCTTACTACCGCTGCACTTATCTGGTCCCTTTGCCTAACATATCAACCAAAAGGACTAGGTCTATTATTTCATTCTGGATACCATGGTGGATGTATTTCGCATTTACATACATTTTAGGTAACTCAAATTTTTCACACACACACGGTGCCTTTCATTTGCCAGACAGGCCGTTTGGGAAATCTTTGGCCAATGTAGTGTATTACCCACTTCTCCATGCTCCACAACTACACCACTGATGTCTGGAAAATGTTGCCCCAGTCACTTTTACTCAGGCCCAGCCGCACAGCAATTTCTACCTGCGCCTCTGCTATAACGGTGTTTTTCTTTTTAGCTCTCCTAGCTATAGCAAGCACACCTGTAGTTGTTTTGTTTGGAACACAGCCCTGCATCCCCACCATCACACAATTACTGTTTACACAATCCAAAAATGTCCCATTATAAAATCGCAATCGGGGTCGGGTGGGCATCATTTTAAAGCTTATTTTATTGCCAACATGACTAGCTACATTATCAATATGATCTTATTGTGTTAGGCTTTCACAGGGCAATTCAGTGAAACAGATCGTAATTTTGGTGCGCATAGAAAGGCGTGCATTCAGGTGCATTCTCCGCAGCGAATTTTCTTCACAATAGACAAAAATAGGCTCATTGTTTTCAGAACAACATACATGATGCCATGTCACCTTGGAACTGTAAATCAAAGTGATAAATGCTGACATCGTATATAACATGAGTTTTATGATATGAAAATGTGAAGTGTACATTTGGAAATTTGGCTTGCATGAAAGACATCAAAGCGCTATTCATTAGAATCCTCAACATCTCATCTTTCACAATAGATAGAGTCCTCTTAATTTACATAATTTCCCACTGAGACAAAAATTTTTTTTGCAAAAGTTGCCTACTTAGCGGGAGGGATGGAGGCAACTTCTTGTCACGTGCTCAAATTCAGAACGGCTTTCAGTCAAAACCCATACAGTGCAGTGAAGCAAAGAGCCTGAGCTCTGTCATTTATAGCATGTTTCTGTACATTTTCAACTCGTATAGGGGTACAAGTGTAAAGGGCTACAACTTCTTCTCCAGTGCATTTTCAGAAAGGCGGCGAGAGGATGCAAGGAATCAAGAAACAATTTGAGAAAGAGGCAGTCAACTCATTTGTATTTATTATGGATCCCCATTAGCTGCTGGCAAAGCAGAAGCTACTCTTCCTGGGGTCCAGCAAAATTAAGACAGTTAATACAATTTTAAAACATTACATTCACAACACACTGTGTGCCCTCAGGCCCCTACTCCACCACTATCTACAGTACCAAATCCATGTGTATGTATAGTGCATATGTTATCGTGTGTGTGTGTGCCAATGTTTGTGTTGCTTCACAGTCCCTGCTGTTCCATAAGGTATTTATTTTTATCTGTTTTTAAATCTAATTTTACTGCCTGAGTAAGTTACTTGATGTGGAATAGAGTTCCATGTAGTCATGGCTCTATGTAGTACTGTGTGCCTCCCATAGTCTGTTCCGGACTGGACTTTGGGACTGTGAAGAGACTTGTGGCATGTCCTCTGCTCTCCCCACTCCTGTCCACCGTCACCACTAAAAGTTGCATGGATCACTTCATTACTCCATATTGTTTACAAAGCTCTGCTGGAAAAAAAAAACATCCAACTTACCTGACTTCACTGTTAAAATATGACATACCAAGCCCGTTTCACAGGGATGGTTAACTCTCAAGGTTGCACTAGTCCAAACCAATCTAGGTAAATCCGCCTTCAGTTTTAGTGTCCCCCATCTTTTATAGACTACAAAACTAGATCTTGACTCTCTGGTGGATCTAGGGTAGATTAGGACTTTAATGTCGAATGTGTTGTATAATTGTATTTGTGGTGTTTGAAGCTGTAGTGTTGATTCTGTAATGTGTAGTTTATTTTATTCGATTTTTAGTGATCATTTCAAATTGTTGTATTGCTGTTCAAAGGGCACAATTGTGAATGAGACCCTGGTCTCAACGGGTTCCCCTGAAAAAATACAGTTCAATAAAAATAAAAAAAATTAAACCCCCTGGCAATGTGGAGGAGGGTCTAGAGCTGAGCCATAGTAACCAAACAAGTCTGTGCGGTGACTGTAAAATCAATAAGATAGGGGGGAGCCGCACTCCCTGACTGCAATTCTAGTCTACAGTACCTGTTGGAAGCTGCCCCTTTGGCGGACTACGTACTTGTGTGGCTCAGAATGTCATAGTCGCAGCTATGCCCGGAATGTGAGCCTGAAGTCTGGTCCAATTGGAGAAGCCCCAGAGCTCTATTTAAGGAAATGGCTGGGGCCCATTCCGCCTACACTCTGTACCCCGACTAGCTCCCTTCCTCAATCATTTGGAGAAGAATAATCATTATTTTCCTCTCTGGAAGAAAGCTCGATTTCCGTACCTGCTGAGAACAGAGAAAGTTAAAGTAGTCGGATTCCGCCGCTGAGGTTAGATAACCACGCAGGTCTGTGTGTGCGCACCACAGGAGGTTGGTGGTACCTTAATTGGGGAGGATGGGCTCATGGTAACAGCTGGAGCGGAATCAATGGAACGGTATCAAATACGTCAAACACATGGTTTGATGCCATTCCAATAGCTCCGTTCCAGACATTATTATGAGCCGTCTTTGACAGATGTTTCCTTTCAAGGGCTGGCTACTGTGGCATTACCCAGTGGTTCCCCTATATTAATTTAGCAGCGGCTGAAAAATTGTTGCCGCCACTCCAAACAATTATTAACACAATTTCAGTGTAAACTTTAAATGACTAAAACCAGATAAACAGTATGTAGAACATTTTATGGCGCTGTATATATTTTTTTATGAGATCATCTTTGTGAACAAACAATCACCAATTAGAGCTAGACAGTCATGGAAAACCTAAAATTCCAAAAATGTCATGGCATGGTGACCCAATTGATTTTGTTATAATGTTTGAGTCACTCAAATAGCATAAGAACACAGCACAAGCCATGGAAAAAATGTGTAGAATTGCAGATTGCAAATTAAACAAATAAAAAGCTGCATAATTCTCTCCACCCATGGCTAAATGTGTACAATTGCAGGAAGCTAGCTTTAAAACTGCATTTCATGTTCTTCATTTAACCCCATCACATTATTTTTCACACGGCTAAGGGCTCCGCTTTGCGTCGTGCATAAGAACAGCCCTTAGCCGTAGAGCAGTAAAAATAAATTAGAGCAGTAAAAATCAAATGTTTGTGTCATACCAATCAGCATTCAGGGCTTGAACCACCCAGTTTATAATTACAATTATACAACTGGTGAGTCTAATCCTGAATGCTGATTGGTTAAAACCGCATTCCAGGCGATGTCTATTCCACAAGTTACCAATCTATGACGTTAAAATGCCTATTTACTCTGTTCCATCAGACTGCAATCCACTGTCTCATCAGCCCAGCCAGGCAATTTATGAAGATGATCTCCACTATAAAAAGCATCTAGACATTATATCACATATCTTTTAGACTAAAATTGAGTTTTCAACAACGGAAATTTGTATAAACCTTGCCGTCTTAATTTGAATATTGAAACAATGTCGGAGAGACAATCGCATAGTAATGAGTCAGGATAAGAGACAGGCAGGCAGCTTTCCTTAGCAAGTCGAAATTATCAATCAGGATTTTTATGGATATATACACACTAGAGGTCGACCGATTAATCGGAATGGCCGAATAATTGGGGCCGATTTCAAGTTTTCATAACAATCGGAAATCGGTATTTTTGGGCACCGATTTGTCTTTTTTTTTTTTTTTTTTTTTTTTTTTACACCTTTATTTAAATATTTATTTAACAAGGCAAGTCAGTTAAGAACACATTCTTATTTTCAATGACGGCCTAGGAACGGTGGGTTAACTGCCTCGTTCAGGGGCAGAAAGATAGATTTTCACCTTGTCAGCTCGGGGAATCCAATCTTGCAACCTTACAGTTAACGATTCCAACGCAATAACGACCTGCCTCTCTCTCTCTCGTTGCACTCCACAAGGAGACTGCCTGTTACGCAAATGCAGTAAGCCAAGATAAGTTGCTAGCTAGCATTAAACTTATCTTATAAAAAACAATCAATCACTAGTTAACTACACATGGTTGATGATATTACTAGATATTATCTAGCGTGTCCTGTGTTGCATATAATCTGACTGAGCATACAAGCATACAAGTATTTTGACTGAGCGGTGGTAGGTGCGTTAACATTCAAACAGCACTTTTGTGCGTTTTGCCAGCAGCTCTTCGTTGTGCGTCAAGCATTGCGCTGTTTATGACTTCAAACCTATCAACTCCCGAGATGAGGCTGGTGTAACCGAAGTGAAATGGCTGGCTAGTTAGCGCACGCTAATAGCGTTTCAAACTTCACTCGCTCTGAGCCTTGGGGTTGTTGTTCCCCTTGCTCTGCATGGGTAACGCTGCTTCGATGTGGTGGCTGTTGTCGTTGTGTTGCTGGTTCGATCCCAGTGAGGAGCGAGGAGAGGGACCGAAGCTATACTGTTACACTGGCAATACTAAAGTGCCTATAAGATCATCCAATAGTCAAAGGTTAATGAAATACAAATGGTATAGAGGGAAATAGTCCGATAATAACTACAACCTAAAAACTTCTTACCTGGGAATATTGAAGACTCATGTGAAAAGGAACCACCAGCTTTCATATGTTCTCATGTTCTGAGCAAGGAACTGAAACGTTAGCTTTCTTACATAGCACATATTGCACTTTTACGTTCTTCTCCAACACTTTGTTTTTGCATTATTTAAACCAAATTGAACATGTTTCATTATCTACTTGAGGCTAAATTGATTTTATTGATGTATTATATTAATTTAAAATAAGTGTTCATTCAGTATTGTTGTAATTGTCATTATTACAAATACATTTTTTTTTAAAATTATTATTAAAAAAACTATATTGGCCGATTAAATCGGTATTGGCTTTTTTGGTCCTCCAATAATCGATATCGGCGTTGAAATATCATAATCGGTCGACCTCTAATACACACACAAAGAAATGTATCAATAGAAAACAGGTAAAACAAAGTGCAACTAGTTTGCGGTCTTTCCATCTTCAGTTTGAAGTGATCATGTTAGCTGTATTGTTGGCTAGCTCTCAAACAACAGTGTCCTGACAAGAGAGAACATTTTCTATTCCAGGTGAAATCGCACCTCATTAGCTCATTGTTATGGATGTATCCAAATAAATGTCACCAGAAAACAGCTTATGCAAATGCAGCTACTTTGTTGTTATTCTGGCTGCACTTTGATGTGACTGTAAGTTAGCCATAGTTGGCTAGCTAGCAAGCAAGGGATAAGAATGTTGCCAGCCAGTATGGCAATAGAACATTTAGAACGAACGACTGGGAATAACATTGACGAATACGGTGACTGAGTTCATCAAGAACTGTATAGGAGATGTTGTACCCACTGACTATTAAAACCTACCCAAACCAGAAACCGTGGATAGATAGCAGCATTCGCGCAAAACTGAAAGTGCAAACCACTGCATTTAACCATGGCAAGGTGACTGGGGAAATAACCGAATACAAACAGTCTTGTTATTCCCTCCGTAAGGCAATTAAACAGGCATCAGTAGAGAGACAAAGTGGAGTAGCAATTCAATAGCTCAGAAACAAGACGTATGTGGCAGGGTCTACAGACAATCATGGACTACAAAGGGAGAACCAGCCACGTCGCGGACACCGCTGTTTTGCTTCAGGACAAGCTAAACCCCTTCTTCAC
This sequence comes from Oncorhynchus mykiss, assembly GCF_057628025.1. Lineage (NCBI taxonomy): Eukaryota > Metazoa > Chordata > Actinopteri > Salmoniformes > Salmonidae > Oncorhynchus > Oncorhynchus mykiss. Next base: position 33,263,782 of record NC_143040.1, read on the forward strand.
CCGCTTTGAAAAGAACACAGTGCCACCGACGCGGCCCACTAGCAAGGACTGTAGGCTCTCCTTCTCCACGGCCGCCGTGAGTAAGACATTTAAGTGCGTTACCCTTCGCAAGGCTGCCGGCCCAGACGGCATCCCTAGCCACGTCCTCAGAGCATGCACAGACCAGCTGGCTGGGTGTTTACAGACACATTCAATCTCTCCCTATGCCAGTCTGCTGTCACCCACTTGCTTCAAGATGTCCACCATTGTTCCTGTACCCAAGAAAGCAAAGGTAACTGAACTAAATTACTATTGCCCCATAGCACTCACTTCTGTCATCGTGAACTGCTTTGAGAGGCTAGTTAAGGATCATAACTTACCTGACACCCTAACCCCACTTCAATTTGCTTCCCGCCCCAATAGATCCACAGATGATGCAATCGCCATCGCACTTCACACTGCCCTATCCCATCTGGACAAGAAGAATACTGATTGAAAAACGCTGTTTTTTTTTTTACTACAGCTCAGCATTCAACACCATAGCACCCTCCAAGCTCATCATTAAGCTCGGGGCGCTGGGTCTGAACCCCGCCCTGTGCAACTGGGTCCAGGACATCCTGACGGGCCACTCCCAGGTGGTGAAGGTAGGAAACACCTCCACTTCACTGATCCTCAACACAGGGGCCCCACAAGGGTACGTGCTCAGCCCCCTCCTGAGACTTAGAATTACTGGCCAGTATAATATTGGAACACCAGTCAGTCACTTTGTTTACATACTGCTTTACTCATCCCACATGTATATACTGTATTATATTCTACTGTACTTTAGTCAATGCCACTCCTGCATTGCTCGATCTAATGTTTGTATATTTCTTAATTATATTATTTTACTTTTAGATCTGTGTATTGTTGTGAATTGTTAGATATTACTGCACTGTTGGAGCTGGGAACACAAGCTTTTCGCTACACCCGCAATAACATCTGCTAAATATGTGTATGTGACCAATGAAATTTGATTTGGGTCGCATCCATAGATCCAGAACAAAAAGACTGAACGACTGGGTCGTGTCTCTGTCAACCGAACCAATAGAATGACCAGCCAGTTTAGGTAGCAACACTAGATTCATGTTGGGACTATATCTTGTGGAAGGATGGAATAGTATGAATAAATTCATAAAAACAACATTTGTAAAATGAAAATATGTAACTAATTATTTGAATAGGTTGGTAACCCGTTGTGTAAAAAAGTGATAATGCCCATCAAGCCAGTGTTTGGAGGATATATTGGCACGGTTTGCTGGCAGGCCAACTTCATCTCGGGCCTAACAACCCCCGTGCCAATATAACCTCCAAACACCGGCTTTGAGGGCATTATCACTTAAGCACACAACGACGAGAGACCAGACCGGAGCCTTGCGAGTCACTCAATATTGTTCACCACGTATCAGGTGATACAGTATCATATTTGAGAAGAAATGATCCCTAAATGTTTGCCAGCTGGATATCTTATGTAAGGGATAATCAACAGGAGTGGAACTAACATTTCACGGAGTTGCATTATTTTAAGAGATCGCATAGAGCCCAGAATTGATTATCCCTTTTATACCATGGCTATAATTTAACACATTTACCACTAGAAATGTACTCAAAGTCCACTGAAGTAGCTAGTAAGTTTACTAGATAGCTACAGTGGTTGCCTTGGTAACCAAACAAACATACTTGCTAGCTTAGATAACCAAACCATCAGTCCTAGCTTGCTATTATGAAAATCAAATTCAACAAATGGCAATCATGTTTCCATTTCGACTTTTTCTTTCAAAAGCAGATCAATGGAGTTCCTTATCAAAATGTTATTTGAATAGACTAAAAACATAGCTTGAGGACTAAAAATGAGAGAAAACAAACAATATCAATAGCCTATAGAAAAATCTAATGACAAGTTCTCCAGAGTCCAATGAACTTGTGGATACCATTTTTATGTCTCTGTGTCTAGTGTGAAGCATGCGAGCAGATACCCAGACTTCCAGTCATTGAGCTGGTAAAAAAAATCTGCGTGGCTGGTAGATTTTTAATTATAAACTGGGTGATTCAAGCCCTGAATGCAAATTGGCTGACAGCTGTGGTATATCACACCATAAACCACAGGTACGACAAAGCATTCATTTTTTCTGCTCTAATTACATTGGTAACCAGTTTACAATAGCAGTTTACAATAGGGGTTTGTGGTATATGGCCAATATACCACGGCTAACGGCTGTATCCGTTGTGCATAAGAACAGCCCTTAGCATTATACCACACCCCCTTGTGGCTTATCGCTTAAAATATACTGGCTGGTGGACCAAAAAAATAATAATTTTAGGCCCTGCATCCGACTCTGGGGAAATAGAGAAAGGGCTTCATTGCCAAAATTTTTAAGTATGCCTTTAAAACTGCAACTTCTTGGGGCAACCTGATAAAAATGTTGCAAAAATATTTGAGTTAAAGATATGTCATTCTCATTTAAAGCAAGTCTAAGAAATGGTAGATATGTTCAATGTGCGCCATTTCTATGCTTCCCGTTCTTAAAAGCTTAGTTGTTGCATCTTTTACACCAGCTTCAGCACCAGCTTCAATTTCTGGTTATGGAAAATGCATTTTACAGCGGATTACAGTACCAGTCAAAAGTTTGGACACACCCAGTGGTGTAAAGTACCTAAGTAAAAATACTTTGACGTCCGGGCCTCCCAGGTGGCGCAGTGGTCTAAGGCACTGCATCGCAGTGCTAGCTGTGCCACTAGAGATCGGGGTTCGAGTCCAGGCTCTGTCGCAGCTGGCCGCGACCGACAGACCCATGGGGCACAATTAGCCCAGCGTCGTCTGGGTTAGGGGAGGGTTTGGCCGGCAAGGATGTTTTTGTCGCGTCGCACACAAGCAACTCCTGTGGCGGGCCAGGCAAAATGCATGCTGAAACGGTCACCAGTTGCACAGTGTTTCCTCCGACACATTGGTACGGCTAGCTTCCGGGTTAAGCGGGCAGCGTCAAGAAGAAGAGGCTTGGCTGGGTGGTGTTTCGGGAAGACGCACAGCACTCAACCTTCGCCTCTCGAGTCCGTTCGGGACTCCCTACTGTATTTATTTTATTTATTTTGCTCCTTTGCACCCCATTATTTGTATTTCTACTTTGCACATTCTTCCACTGCAAATCTACCATTCCAGTGTTTTACTTGCAATATTGTATTTACTTTGCCACCATGGCCTTTTTTTGCCTTTACCTCCCTTATCTCACCTCATTTGCTCACATCGTATATGGACTTGTTTATACCGTATTATTGACTGTATGTTTGTTTTACTCCATGTGTAACTCTGTGTCGTTGTATGTGTCAAACTGCTTTGCTTTATCTTGGCCAGGTCGCAATTGTAAATGAGAACTTGTTCTCAACATGCCTACCTGGTTAAATAAAGGTGAAATAAATAAAATAAACATCTTGAATGCTTAGTAGGACAGGAAAATTGTCTAATTCACACACTTATCAAGAGAACATCCCTGGTCATCCCTACTGCCTCTGATCTAGCAGACTCACTAAACACAAATGCTTTCTTTGTAAATTATGTCTGGGTGTTGAACTGTGCCCCTGGCGATCCGTAAATATTAAAAAAACAAGAAAATCAAGTCTGCTTAATGTAAGAAATGTTTAATGATTACATTTCAAACCAAATACTTCGACTCAGTATTATTGTACAGGGTGACATTCACTTGAGTTATTTTCTTTAAGTGATCTTTACTTTTACTCAAGAATGAAAATTAGGTACTTCTTCCACCACTGGACACCTACTCATTCAAGGGTTTTTCTTTATTTTTTAAAAATTATGTTCTACATTGTAGAATAATAGTGAAGACATAACACATATTGAATCATTTAGTAACCAAAAAAACAGTAAAACAAATCTAAATATATTTTCGATTCTGCAAAGTAGCCACCCTTTGCCTTGATGACATGACAGCTTTGCACAATCTTGGCATTCTCTCCAACCAACTTCATGAGGTAGTCACCTGGAATGCATTTCAATTAACAGGTGTCCCTTGTTAAAAGTTAATTTGTGGAATTTCTTTCCTTAATGCGTTTGAGCCCATCAGTTGTATTGTGACAAGGTAGGGGTGGTATACAGAAGACAGCCCTATTTGGGAAAAGACCAAGCACATTATGGCAAGAACAGCTCAAATAAGCAAAGAGAAACGACAGTTCATCATTACTTTAAGACAGACATGAAGGTCAAGAACTTTGAACGTTTCTTCAAGTGCAGTCGCAAAGACCATCAAGCACCATGATGAAACTGGCTCTCATGAGGACCGCCACAGGAAAGGAAGACACAGAGTAACCTCTGCTGCAGAGTTCATTTGAGTTACCAGCCTCAGAAATTGCAGCTTCAGAGTTCAAGTAACAGACATCTCAACATCAACTGTTCAGAGGAAACTGTGAATCAGGCCTTCATGGTCAAATCACTGCAAAGAAATCACTACTAAAAGGACACCAATAATAAGGGACTTGCTTTGGGCCAAGAAACACGAGCAATGGACATTAGACCGGTGGAAATCTGTCCAAATTTGAGATTTTTGGTTCCAACCGTATGACCTTGAGATGTGAGATGCGGAGTAGGTGAATGGATAATCTCTGCATGTGTAGTTCCCACCGTGAAGCAGGGAGGAGGTGGTGTGATTGTGTGTGTGTGTGGGGGGGGGGGGGGGGGCCTTTGCTGGTGATACTGTGATTTCTTTAAAATTCAAGGCACACAACCAGCATAGCTACCACAGCATTCGGCAGCAATACGCCATCCCATCTGGTTTGTGCTTAGTTGGACTATTATTTGTTTTTCAACAGGACAATGAGCCAAAACAAACCTACAGGCTGTGTAAGGGCTATTTGACCAAGAAAGAGAGTGATGGAGTGCTGCATCAGATGGCCTGGCCTCCACAATCACCCGACCTCAACCCAATCGAGATGGTTTGGGATGAGTTCAGCATATGTGGGAACTCCTTCAAGACTGTTGTAAAAGCATTCCTCATGAAGCTAGATGAGAGAATGCCAAAAGTGTGCAAAGCTGTCAAGAGGCAAAGGGTAGCTACTTTGAAGAATCTAAATACTACATGATTCCATATGTGTTCTCTCATAGCTTCTCTTCACTATTATTATACAATGTAGAAAATAAAAACCCTTGAATGAGTAGTGTCCAAAATAGTGTCCAAAATGTTGACTGATACTGTATACAGTGCCTTGCGAAAGTATTCGGCCCCCTTGAACTTTGCGACCTTTTGCCACATTTCAGGCTTCAAACATAAAGATATAAAACTGTGAAGAATCAACAACAAGTGGGACACAATCATGAAGTGGAACGACATTTATTGGATATTTCAAACTTTTTTAACAAATCAAAAACTGAAAAATTGGGCGTGCAAAATTATTCAGCCCCTTTACTTTCAGTGCAGCAAACTCTCTCCAGAAGTTCAGTGAGGATCTCTGAATGATCCAATGTTGACCTAAATGACTAATGATGATAAATACAATCCACCTGTGTGTAATCAAGTCTCCGTATAAATGCACCTGCACTGTGATAGTCTCAGAGGTCCGTTAAAAGCGCAGAGAGCATCATGAAGAACAAGGAACACACCAGGCAGGTCCGAGATACTGTTGTGAAGAAGTTTAAAGACGGATTTGGATACAAAAAGATTTCCCAAGCTTTAAACATCCCAAGGAGCACTGTGCAAGCGATAATATTGAAATGGAAGGAGTATCAGACCACTGCAAATCTACCAAGACCTGGCCGTCCCTCTAAACTTTCAGCTCATACAAGGAGAAGACTGATCAGAGATGCAGCCAAGAGGCCCATGATCACTCTGGATGAACTGCAGAGATCTACAGCTGAGGTGGGAGACTCTGTCCATAGGACAACAATCAGTCGTATATTGCACAAATCTGGCCTTTATGGAAGAGTGGCAAGAAGAAAGCCATTTCTTAAAGATATCCATAAAAAGTGTCATTTAAAGTTTGCCACAAGCCACCTGGGAGACACACCAAACATGTGGAAGAAGGTGCTCTGGTCAGATGAAACCAAAATGGAACTTTTTGGCAACAATGCAAAACGTTATGTTTGGCGTAAAAGCAACACAGCTGAACACACCATCCCCCCTGTCAAACATGGTGGTGGCAGCATCATGGTTTGGGCCTGCTTTTCTTCAGCAGGGACAGGGAAGATGGTTAAAATTGATGGGAAGATGGATGGAGCCAAATACAGGACCATTCTGGAAGAAAACCTGATGGAGTCTGCAAAAGACCTGAGACTGGGACGGAGATTTGTCTTCCAACAAGACAATGATCCAAAACATAAAGCAACATCTACAATGGAATGGTTCAAAAATAAACATATCCAGGTGTTAGAATGGCCAAGTCAAAGTCCAGACCTGAATCCAATCGAGAATCTGTGGAAAGAACTGAAAACTGCTGTTCACAAATGCTCTCCATCCAACCTCACTGAGCTCGAGCTGTTTTGCAAGGAGGAATGGGAAAACATTTCAGTCTCTCGATGTGCAAAACTGATAGAGACATACCCCAAGCGACTTACAGCTGTAATCGCAGCAAAAGGTGGCGCTACAAAGTATTAACTTAAGGGGGCTGAATAATTTTGCACACCCAATTTTTCAGTTTTTGATTTGTTAAAAAAGTTTGAAATATCCAATAAATGTCATTCCACTTCATGATTGTGTCCCACTTGTTGTTGATTCTTCACAAAAAAATACAGTTTTATATCTTTATGTTTGAAGCCTGAAATGTGGCAAAAGGTCGCAAAGTTCAAGGGGGCCGAATACTTTCGCAAGGCATTGTATGTATTTATAAATAATTATCTACAGACAATACCCCATAATGACAGTGAAAACGTTATTGAAAATTAAATACAGGAATATCTAATTACGCAAGTATTCACACCTCGGAGTCAATTACATGTTAGAATCACCTTTGGCCGAGATTACAGCTGTGAGTCTCGAAGAGCTTTGCACACCTGGATTGTACAATATTTGCCCATTATTCTTTTATAAATTCTTCAAGCTCTGTCAAATTGGTTGTTGATTACTGCTACACAACCATTTTCAAAACTAACTAGGCCACTCAGGAACATTCACGGTCTTTGTGGGAAACAACTACAGTGTATAGTTGACCTGTGTTTTAGGTTATTGTCCTGCTGAAAGGTTCCTTCATCATCTCCCAGTGTCTGGTGGAAAGTAGACAACCAGGTTTTCCTCTAGGATTTTGCCTGAGCTTAGCTCCATTACGTTTATTTTTTATCCTGAAAAACTCCAGTTCTTAACAATTACAAGCATACCCATAACATGATGCATCCACCACCATGCTTGACAATATGGAGAGTGGTACTCAGTAGTGTGTTGTATTGGAAATGCCCCGAACAATTTCTATTCAAGACAAAAATTGAATTGCTTTGCCACATTTTTTTTGCAGTATTACTTTAGTGCCTTATTGCAAACAGGATACATGTTTTAGAATATTTTTATTATGTACAGACTTCCTTCTTTCACTCTGTCATTTACGTTAGATTTGTGGGGTAACTACAATGTTGTTGATCCATACTCAGTTCTCTTATCACAGCCATAAAACTCTGTTTTAAACTCACTATTGGCCTCATGGTGAAATCCCTGTGCTGGGGAAGGATGCCTGTATATTTGTAGTGACCATCCAAAGTGTAATTATTACCTTCACCATGCTCAAATAGATATTTCATGTCAGAGATGAGGTAGTCATTTAAAAACCATGTAACACTATTATTGCACACAATAATTATATTTGGCAAGCTAAATATTAGTAGCATAACCAAGAGCAAGCCACGTTTAATTAGGTGCTCGTCATTCGCGACAGTCAAATTTGGCAAAGGTAGCACACATCTAGTTGCAGATGATATATAAAACAGTACGAGGTCTTTGCAGCAGTGCTAGTTTCTGTAGAGAGCAGACCAACACAGAAAAAGGTTACCTTGTTTTTAAACTTTGTTTGAACACCTCAAATAGACTAGTCACCAGTCCAGGGCTAGGCAACTTTGATATGAGAAGGGCCACAAAAAAAATCTGAACTCATCATGAGGGGCCACATTGGCTCGTGGGTCTGCGTACCCACATCCATTGAACTGGCCAGTTGGCCATCCCTGCACTAGACAATCAGACCTTAACACACGTCACCTTTCAGCACAACTCCAGCTCGGATTCGGTAAACCTCCCGAGTTCACCTCTCCTTTGAGTTTGTAGGACCGCTGAAGGAACAGAGTTTGACAAAGTTTGTGGTGGTTACTTTGACCGAGATGGTGCTCTAATGAGAAAATGGCATTTGGGCAAGACAATTGGCCCAGTGCATCTCAAATTGTTGTTCCAGTTACATTTCGACAAGAAATACAGAGGTTGGCTCACGATGGTAGTATGGCAGGCCATCTTGGGGTCAAGAAGATGTATGATCGTATTGTGATTAACTTCTTCAGGCCTGGTCTGAAACAAGATGTTGTGGCTTACTGTAAATCCTGTTGCGTTTGCCAGTGGACAGATAAACCGAACCAAGCTGTAGCGGTTGCACCTTTACAGCCTATTCCTGCTTTTGACAAGCAGGGTTCAGGTAGATTGTGTTTGTCCTTTGCCCAAAGCAAAGAGTGGTAACCAATCTCTTGACCATCATGTGCGCTGCCAATTGTTCCACTGACGAAAATCACAGCTCCTAGTATTGTTAAGGCACAGTGGCGTGTGTTCTTGGACACCAAGGGAAGCCAGGCTTCCCCACATTGAATGTATCTCACAGGAGAAAGCTTCCGAGCAAGCGAAACAGCGTCCCTCTGTCTCTCTATGTGTAGGCCATCTACCTGATACTGTCTGGTCCAAACGATTATGGCATTGCTGCCGCCCATAGCATTGAATGCAAGGGAAGCAAGCAAGCATTTGGCCTCACTTGACAAAAATATATATTAAAGAAATTGCCAATCAGCTTTGAGAGCATACGTCATTAACAGAAACGACTTGAATTGTTGCATCTCGTTGTGTTGTCCTCCTTTGGACTTGTGGTTTTACTTAATTCTCCGTACAGGTCTATGATTATAACGGCAATTCAGCTCCAACCATTAATTCATACATTGTTGTGCCCCTGGCCTGAGAGGATGGAAGTTGAATATGTACAGTAGCTAGATGTAGAAGGCTAATGTTAACTAGCTAACGTTGCCAATTAAATGGAAGTTAGGCAAGCAAGCATTTTAGCCAGGTAGTCTAGGGCACAAACAGAAATCAGAGCCATGGACAGCCACATCATATTTAGTTTAAATTGTTTTTGGTATATTTTAATTGTCACTGTATTAGACTAAGCTGTATTGTGGACTTCACCAGACAGAGGTTGCTATCCGATTTTGTGATAAAACAAAGGTGTGGTTGAAATGATTCTGACACGGTCTTCTTATTGTCTCAGCCTTTAGGCGCATACACATCTCAAGGTCGCAAGGCATATGAATTAACAGAAAACAACGGAATTATCACAACACATACACTACCGTTCAAAAGTTTGGGGTCACTTAAATGTCCTTGTTTTTGAAAGAAAAGCACATTTTGTCCATTAAAATAACATCCAAATTTAACAGAAATACAGTGTAGACATTGTTAATGTTGTATATGAAGATCTCGTACAACGCTGTGTACTACTCCCTTCACAGAACAGCGCAAACTGGCCCTAACCAGAATAAAGTGGAAGGCCCCGGTTCACAACTGAGCCAGAGGACAAGTACATTAGTATGTCTAGTTTGAGAAACAGACAAGTCCTTAACTGGCAGTTTCATTAAATAGTACCCGCAAAACACCAGTCTCAACGTCAACAGTGAAGAGGCGAATCCGGGATGCTGGCTTTCTAGGCAGAGTTCCTCTGTCCAGTGTCTGTGTTCTTTTGCCCATCTTAATCTTTTATTTTTATTGGCCATCCTGAGATATGGCTTTTTATTTGCAACTCTGCCTAGAAGGTCAGCATCCCGGAGTCACCCCTTCAAGTTTCTTGGCAATTTCTCGCATGGAATAGCCTTCATTTCTCAAAACAAGAATAGACGGATGAGTTTCAGAAGAAAGGGCTTTGTTTCTTGTTTCTTTTGAGCCTGTAATCGAACCCACAAATGCAGATGCCCCAGATCCTCAACTAGTCTAAAGAAGGCCAGTTTTATTGCTTCTTTAAAATCAGCACAACAGTTTTCAGCTGTGCTAACATAAATTGCAAAAGGGGTTTCTAATGATCAATTAGCCTTTTAAAATTATAAACTTGGATTAGCTAACACAACGTACCATTGGAACACAGGAGTGATGGTTGCTGATAATGGGCTTCTGTACGCCGACGTAGATATTCCATTAAAAAAAAATGTATCTGCCGTTTCCAGCTACAATAGTAATTTACAACATTAACAATGTCTAACATTGTATTTCTGATCCATTTTATGTTATTTTAAAATGGACAAAAAAAAGTGATTTTCTTTCAAAAACAAGGACATTTCTAAGTGACCCCACATTTTTGAATGGTAGTGTACATTATTGGTTGTAATGTCTTTTTTTGGGAGGGGTGGGGGGGGGGGGTACCTAGACACCGCTACTTTTAAGGCCCAGGTTAAATTCTTTTCAACGTTTGGACTTCCGCAGATAGTGCAATCAGACCAAGGTTTGAATTTCATGTCAAAAGTCTTCCAGCAAGTGCTACAGCAATTGGGTGTTAACCATTGCCCCTCTAGTGCCTACCACCCAGAGTCTCAAGGTGCTTGAGAGATTTTATCAGACTTTAAAGTCTATGTTGAGAGCTTACCGAGTTGAGTTTGAGAAAGACTGGGATGAATGGGTCCCTTTTGTGTTGTTTGCAGCGTGGGAAGTTGTTCAATAATCTCTTGGTTTAAGTTCGAATGAGCTCATGTTTGGATATAATGTCAGAGTTCCTTTGAGCATGCTGAGAGAGACTGTTAAACAAAAACAAATCTGTTGGAGCACGTTAGCACGTGGGGCGCAAAGATTAGTGTCACCTCGTTAGTCAGTATGTGTTACACCTGTGCTGGTTGTCCATCGCGTTAGGCAGAAGGTGTGTCACCTGTGCTGGCCCAGGTGATATTTAACAGTGGCTGGCACTGTGCGCCAGTTGTCTTGAGAGATGTTAACACTTTTAGTTGGCTCTCCCTATTTGATTTCTAGAAAAGCAATCCTTTATCGGACCTTCCCTGTTTGGATTTGCTCTTCTTTGGTGTGGGTTTTTCTTCTGTTTGCATCTTGGCAAATTTAGTGGGTTCTCATGGTGGGTGTCTTTTAGATCCAAGCTGTTGTTGCTATTCAACTTTTAGTGGACACCCCATGTGTCTTTCAGAACCCCTCTTAAAACTTGACCTGTTACGTTTTGGTTGTGGTTAGTGACTCTTGTTAGGTCCACCTTTTTGAATGACAAATAGTTTCTCGCTGGGGACACTTTCTGTTGTGTGCAGAGGGTCCCTGGTTCCAGCCCAGGTTGCGGCAAGGAAAGGGACAGAAGCAATATTGTTACATTGATGCTGTTGACCCAGATCAGTGGTTGCTAAGGTCAAAGGGGGTGAGTGGAACTGGTGTGAAATGGCTAGCCTTGGATTAGCTGGCTAGTAGCGTTTCAATTGGTGGCGTCACTCGCTCAGACCTTGAAGTAGTTGTTTCCTTTGCTCTTCAAGGGTTGCAACTTTTGTGGAGCGATAGGTAACGATGCTTTGAGGTTGTCTGATGTGTTCAGATGGGCCCTGGTTCAAACGTAGGCTAGGGTTATGAGAGGGAAGGAAGCAACACTTACTCCTCCTCCAGTCTCTGGAAGGAACCAGTGATGTCACTAACAAGCTACCGGAGTCAAAGTCCCTTCTTGTGCTCATCACACGGGAAACAGCTGCCGTGGGCTTGGACTCGCCTGCTTATGTCATCCTGGCACAGCACAAGAGTGACCCTGTGTTAGCCAATCAGCTCTGTCAGGGAGGAGTCATGGACTATAGGGGCGCTTGGTCTAGGCTGACACCTTTCAGTGAGGGGAGAAGGATGTGGCTGGCAGCGATGCAGTGAGAGACAGATTGTTGTGGGGGTGGGTGTAGTCTGTGACAAGCACCTCTTTCCAAGTGCTAAATCCTCCACTAAAATAGTCTATCCCAGTTTGTCCAACTACATCAAATCGCTTGAATTTACATCGATGGCACGGTCTCCATCACATACTGTATAGTGGGCCCCATAAGGCTGTTATACAGTCCTGTCCCTGGCCAACCCCATGTCATGCGTGCTGTGCCTAGTTCTTTGTGTTCCCTTGTCTTCTTGATGCCTCAGCAGTGCCTGCACACAGTTGGGACTGGATGGCGCCCAAGCCTCTGTATACAATGACATGCACTGTTTAATGCCTCCAAAAATGGCCAGCTGCCTCAGGAGGAAGGGAGGGTAGGAACTATATAGGGAAACACCAAATGGTTTGTGGTCTGCATCTGCTGCCTATTCATCAATGAGGTTAACAATGTATTTCACCTGTCCAGACAGAGGGTGGAGCTGAATATTACATGCCACAGTCTCAGGCACCAAGTGCTGACGGAGCATCCATTCACACCTTTGGTCAAAACACACAACTGCTAAAAAGGGGATAGAGTGACTTGGAGGAAGGTTTCCGTAATTGTAACTTACCCCTCAGTTGTTCCATTAGTCTCAACCTAGAAGCTTTGCGTCAGCAGCTCAAGGTTTAAATCGAAAGGGTTTGGGGCCGAAATATAGTGGGAGGGAGAATCACATAGACCGTCTCTGACAATCTGCTGCAAAATGGAGCTGTGTTGGATTGTGGGTTCTTAACACATCACTCACTGCAGTATGCTGTGTTGAATTCTCAAGAAATGAGGTCTCCCGAAATCCATACCTGTCCACTGGTGATAACTCATCAAATTAGTCCACAGCACTAAGCACTGCTTCAGTTATAACACTTGGCTGCATAAACCATGCAATACAAAACTCTACATGGCACTCAAAGCCAGGGGTTGGAACCAACAATTTTCCAATCCAAAAAATACATTCTGAACCGGAACAGGAAAAGATTTTCAGCTTGCAGGTTAGACACTGGAATATGTTTGAGTGACGGAGTGAAGGCTTTGCATAGGCGCTTTCTTGCATTTTGTTGTGGGACTAGGAAAAAAATGCCTGGAACGTAAAATAATGGTATTAACCAGTTCCCCTGCTTTTAAAATAACAGTTATGTTCCGGAACAGTATGAATTACTTTCATTACAGGTTCCGTTCTGTTTCCTGAACTGGTTCCAACCGCCGCTCAAAGCTGGAATAAAGAACTAGCCTTGCACAAGCCTTAGCTTGAAAACAAAATAATGATGCGTGTGTAGGCAGATTAATTAAAATAAATGACCTATTTTGTACTAGAATTAGAAACTATGACGCTCATTCAAAATGTCTGACTTGACGTCGGTACAAGTACCTTAATTCAGGCTCACCTAGTGGAAGTATGGTCCCTAATGAAGTCAGAGGAGTTTCAAAAGCTTCCTCAGTCAATGTTTCTTTCTTTCAGTGAAGTCAAGACTTTGTGTTGCCGTTAGTGTTGGGAAGGGGGGAAAAGTGGCGTTTGATTCCGACTGTTCCGAGGGAGACTAGGAGGGATTTTTTTTGGCAGGTCCTCAGTCCCACCATTCCTGTGGTTCCGTATGAGTTCACGGAATACAGAGCCGAGTGGCCAGAAATAAACTGTTTGCTCATGCGTGGGTGCAATGAAATAGTTCAACACCCAAACGAGAGACAAGGGCTCTTTTCTCTTCTGCTAAACAGGACGAGACAGGACAGGGAGGGGGTGAGACTTTTCTTCTTCAGAAAAGCAGCTGGAAGAAGAAGAGGAAGGTTGAGGCTGGGGAGACCTGAGCAAATCTGGAGTGTTGGTCACTGAAGAATGGGGGTGTCTGGGAAGGGGTGGTGGTAGTAGTAGTTTCTGAGCAGGGGTGATGAGGTTGGAGGTTCAGCTTCAAATTCCACTTCAGCCACTATTATGTTTTCTACTAATCTATCCCGTATGTCTATCTTGGATGACATGTAGCTTGTATCAAAGTTAATTTGATAAAAAACAATATCCTGTTTGGCCACTGGAACTTTAGGGTTTTGCAGTAGCAATGATTTGAAGCTGTTCACTAGTGCAGTGCAATACACTATTACCCTGGTAAATTGTCCCAGGTAGACAAAAAGGGCACCCCTAAAATACAAGACATTAAAGAGTTCCTAACATAACTTCATATTATTTTCCTTCATCATCATATCCTTCACCATTTCTTTGTTCTTCGTTTGGAAAGCCCTATTATATCCTCTGCTGTTACTTCCCAACTATGTTCCATGCCCACATTCCTAGACAATATCCCCATCATCGGAACCCATTTACAACTACAGCAAGGAATGCCGTTTTCCATCAAGGGTTTTTCATCAGCGGTGAACGCAGGGAAGCATGATGTTTGGCCTGGGCAATATGGCCTAAAAATCAATTTTTTTCAAACATGGGAGATTGGCTAGAAAAAAAAAAAAAAGGTGACTGCATCTAAAACAGAAATCAGGGCTTATATAAAATTATACCTAGGCTAAATATAAACCAAATATTTTCTGCTTTTTTGCAATAAGTAGGTCTATAAAATGCCATTTTTGTTACAAATTTAACCAGAACCATGCACATCCACTAATGACCAATTTCTTATAGCAGATACTATAGAAAATTAATACAGATCTCATAAACAATCTCAAGCACAAGCCCACCTGCTAGTAAGTAGCCAGCTGATCTTTATATTTCAAGTCTAGCCAAATTGGATCTATTTGCTTGCTAACAAGGTAGAACTGTTTTGAATACATCCTCCAGTCCATGTGAACAACATAGCATGTTCACTTTGTTTAAAATGTGGAAATCAAGTGGCCTATGTGGAAAAGATGCTAATTTATCATATTGAGAACAGGTTGCCAATTCCTCATATAAATGTGTATGCTCATTGCAAATGTATAAAACAGACAGCTAGCGCATAAGTCTGTGGCTAAAATGCTGCTAGAGGTATGTGGTACGCAATGACGCTCGTGACAGAAACCGAGCATACATTTTCCACAATCATGTTTATTATTACTCACGTTTTAGTAGGGTCTGCTCTGTTCTACATTTTCGGAGTTCAAACATAAAAAGTGTATCATTAGAAAGGTTATGTTCTCTACTATTACAGTAAAAGAATGTCTCAATGCGTTTTGGCGTCCATATGACCAATTCTGTTGGCTCAAATGCAAATAGTGGGTATAAACTGCTTATTGTCAGAGAGGAAGAAGTGATTATTTTAGGTTTGTTGTGAGTGGCAGAGGGAGGGGCTTGGTGTCTGTGTGCGAGTGGTAAAGGTGCACAGTGCACACAGCACAGAAGGAGCGAAGGAGACGAGGCCAAAAAGATAAACACGCATAAAAACCTTAATTCTTGCGACACAGGCATTTGGAAAAATCACGCTAAAACTTACATTCAAATGGATTTGATATAAATCGCCCAATCCTACATGACATCTGAAATGAGGTGACCAGCAGCAGACTATTATTAGGCTCCAACATGCAGTGAACCAATCTATTGAGAAAGGTGCAGAGATGAGCCTGGTCCCAGGTCTGTTTGTGCTGTCTTGCCATTCTGTCGTTGGAATCACAATGACCATAGCATAGTAGTTAACACAGCACATACAGATCTGGAACGAGGCTAGAATAAGATCAGACACGACCAGTTCCTGACAAGTCCTCATGATATGGACAGTGTGGTCCTTACAAGCAAAGACACTATGGTCCTCATAATGCTACTTGACAGCTCCCTGAGGTGGCTATGCCATCATGTCTGTGCCACACTGAATCATCATCCTCCTCGTCTCCCCTACTGTTGAATGAGCAAGCGGCGCTACCAACACTCAACCAATCCAGCTACTCGTCCCCAGCAGTACTAGAATGGTGAAATGACACTGCAGACAATTTGCCCATAAAAGGTGACTATGGTGTTCTTAGCATTGCTTCTTAGTCCTGACCAACAGAGCACCTGTTCATTTTGAAGTGGATATTCCTTGACATATAGACACTGATATTAGCCTAGATAGTAATAGGCTGAGTGGTGGATAATGGGATAATGGAACGTGTATGTGTTGCATTCTCTTTTTCAATAAGAAAAATAGGTCTGCTGTGCTTATCACACCGGGAGGGAGATTGAGAAAAAGATTCTGAGCATGAAGGAGGGAGGGAAGAGAGAGGGTTAGGAGAACTAGAAAATAACAGAAAAAAACATCAGGACTGAGCAGTGCCACAGCACAGAAAAAAAACAAACATTTAGGTAAAATTACTTGAACCGAGGTAACTTCCAGATTCAATCAGCACAACAATAGGTCTGATAATCTTACGTAGAAATTCAATGATGAAATCGCAATGAAATGAAATGTTGGTAAAACTTTATTTGGATTGTTAGTCTGTAGATGCTCTACAGACTATCTGCTATCCCTAACCTTGAACCTTACCCTAACCCAGGGTTTTCCAAACTCTGTCCTCGGGACCCCAAGGGGTGCACGTTTTGTTTTTTGCCCAAACATTACACAGCTGATTCAAATGATCGAAGCTTGATGATTAGTTGCTTATTTGAATCAGCTGTGTAGAGCTAGGGCAAAAAAAACTAAATGTGCACCCCTTGGGGTCCCAAGGACAGAGTTTGGAAAACCCTGTCCTAACTTTAACCCTTACCCTAACTCTTATTGTAAAACTAACCGTTATCTTAGCAAGCAGTTGCTCATCAACAGATAGTACGACCATCTTTAGAGCATCTACTTGTTTATCCAAATAAAATGCGACCTCATCCAGTGACTAAAATTAATCCCCCTCTCCCTTACCCTAGTCACACACTGATCATCAGTCTTTTGACTCTTGACTTGCTGTGACAAGCAGCAAATAAGTTGCATCACTTTGTTCAGGGAACAAAGCAGTCTCTTCATGCAGTGAAATAAGTAGGTAATTCTGGATTCCTTTTATTACTACAGTACATTCCAAATAGCTACGCCTTTCCACAACTTAGATCTTCCAGCTACAAATTAACCCTGTGAGGGCCTCATATATCAATTTCTACCACAAATATGCATATTTTTCCAACCTTCTCAAAACAATAAAATAGACATCAAAGACTTGAATTTATACATCTTAAATCTGCCTGAGACTTTTTAAATGTATTTAACCCGCCATCCACATTTCTGCATCTGAAGAGATTACAATGAACATAACAATGTGATTCAGACAACCATACACTTGATATCAGTGTAGACAGAAAGAAACACCAGGATTGTGGGTTTGATTCCCAGGGCAACCCATACATAAAATATAAGCACGACTAGAAGTCGCTTTGGATTGTTTTTTAAAGCATCCTTTGATCTCTGACAGTGTACATCCAACTAGGGCTTGGGAATGATCCACCTAAGAACTTTATACAGTCCGTCATTAATGTTTCCAAATGTATATTGAACAATAACAGGGGCTGTACTGCATTTAAACATCCTCAATATAACTGGGAGAACACAGTGCAAAGAGAGGCTGAGAGAGAGACAGCCACTGCCCACTAGAAACTCTGATGGGAATCCCATGTTGCGGTGTGTGTATGCGTGTTGTGTAGGGGAAAATGATAACATATCCATCTTTACAGACGGTTTCTCAATGTGTATTAAGGCAGTGCCGACCGACAGATGTGGTCTTGGCTATACAGCTGTAGACATTGGATCAGTACACACACACACAGTGTTTTTTCTCATCATCACTAGCCAGAGCTCCACTATTTTTCATGAGCCGGTTTGGTTGCCAGGGTGTTTGTTTCCATGACCACATACCAGCCTGATGCAACAAACCAGACCACCACCACCCCTAACCGATTTAACCCCACAGTAGAACACTGGAATCGTGTATGATCTGGTGTCCTATTCAAAGATGCCAGACCAGCTAATGCTATGACTACATTGTTGCCATGCCATATTACACCGACTCTGGCAATGGGCACGGTTAACCCTTCGCTGTCTGTGGAAGGACTAAGAGGTTAATAACTTCAAATGTGTGTTTGTGTATATGTGAATTGGCACCAGTGCCAAAAGCACTAATTCTCTCCAGCCAACTTCAACAGAGCATCGCCATTATCAACTTAGATGGACAGTCAAGATGGAGATGGTGTGTGTGTCAGTGTGCCTACCTGGGTTATTGGCCTCTCCCTCCAACACGTGAAGCTCGGTGCAATCAGCCAGGCTGTGCTCCAGACACAGCTGCAGGAAACGAGCCTGGGTCTGCGACACCCGCTTCAGCAGCGACAGCAGAGCCACCGTCTGCTCACACTCGTTCCACCCCTTAAACCAGCTTCCCAGGATGCCCACCTGGTCGCGAAACATCATGGTCTGGGGCACAGGCACGAAGCCGAACGTGGAAACTAGTTAGTGACCTTCCTGGTGTCACGAGAGAATTGAGTTAAATTGTTGCTCTAGTGGTTAAACTTTGGTCAAAGCTTGTGTTGGATGTGCTCTTCTTTTGGTCTGTTTTTGTTGTTGATGTTGAGTGGAGCAGAAATATGTACTTTGAGCAGGAGGGATTTGAGCTGTTGTGCTCAGTTTAAGTGGCGTAGCATCATCCAGGCTTTTAGAAAAGCAGGTGTACTGTAGTTTCAGCTTGAGGGGAGTGGTGGCAAGGTGCTCTCCTAGGTACATCTGCACAAGGGGTTTTTAACATTCAGACAGGAGAGTCGGCTTTCCTCCTGCACTCTGCGCTGTCAAACCAGCATTACTTTTGTTGGCATTTTCCACAGGGATCCCATTTATATCTGAAATGATGAAAATAAATGGTTGGGAGACACTGTCACACACAGTCTGTCAGTAACACACACACAGCTTGGTGTCCAAAATCCATCTAGTAAAGTCTTTACCGACGGTGAACTCCAAATGCAGAGGAAATGTGACCAACACTGCTCTCTGCAGACTTGAAATAGACTGTTATTTTAAAAAACATTTTACATTGAAACCAGGAGATTAGTGACACCCATTGCCTACTGACACAAAGCCTGTATGCCTCATACCTCTCATTTAAAAGTAGCCCTCTCTCAGTAGTCATTTCCAAAGAGAAAAGCGCCGGTCCCTTACATGCAGCTATGTTCAAAGGGTCCTTGCTGTAAGCTTTATGATAAAGCATAAATGATTGCTTTCCACCACACATTGCTTCGAAAATAGCCTGTAGACTGTATAATCGGTAGACTGCCAACTACGCGAAACTGAAAGTACCCTGAATGAAAAGACTGCATTCTTTTTCAAAATATTGCATTAAAATAGGTCCATTCAGCACTAACAGGTCTCCAAAACTGTCACTTTGTTTCATCAGCACTGGGGCAAACATTGCCCTACATGAGCACCGAGGATAGGCTAGATCTTTTGTAAAAATGTGGAGGTGATGCGATTCGGAGCGAGGAAAATTAATAGGGATCTACATTAAATAATTGAGGAGTCTCAATGCGCAGTCTAGAACATTCCCAAAATGTGCCCAATGCATAGCTATGTTACACTGTAATGCAATACACATTGAGTGTAGTTTCCATAAACTCCACAGAGCCAGGCCCGAGCGTTAACCATTTCCCCGCAAATTAAACGTCCAGCTGGACACATTTTATTCCCCCTATTAAAAAGTTTAAAAAACGGTGATACAGTAGGCTAAGTTAGCATATTTTCTCTATTACCAGTGTAGCCTACTGGACAGACAACTCAGCGAGAGCAGTTCAGACAACATAATCGACAAAAACATATTCCAGAACTTTGGTTTAAAAAAAAAAGTGGCAAAGAAAATGTGTAAAACGTTACTCACTTCATTGCACAACTGCATCGGTGGTGTGGATCGCAAGACGGGTGCGCAACAAAGTTTGAAACTGTGGGCAGCGGTGCCCCTTCACTCTGCATCTGTGCGTTTTGCCATCTTGACTAACTTTTCCTCCGGCAGTTAGGCTCCTCTTGTTTTACCAGAGGAGAGACTCGGCTTTGCTTTCCACATGCGAATAATTAACACGAAGCATTACGTCAGGGGCTTGGCAGCACAAGGAAGCACAAAAATAGATCATGGGGTTAGGGACAGATCACGTAGCCTACCAGCAACCGAGACGACAGAGGCATTAACATGTTTTACAAAGGGGGGGGGGGGGGGGGCGAGTTTTCCAAAGCAAAGAGGACAAAATCAAAACAAGAGTGAAGTTGTGTGTGTATATGAAACAGGGGCGGGAGTTGCCTCAGTTTGTCCCGTTCACTTATCTGTACAACACTTTCACCTACATTTGCAAAAAGCAGGTCGATAAAAGATGAATACGCGGCGAAAGATACCTTTTTGTCGGAGTTGATCATTTGGCAGTGTTTACATTACAAATACAGGATGAAGAGAAAGATTCTATCAACGACACCAGTGTGCCTCCCTGTCCCTGAAGTTCTTTATTGTACATTTAGTTCCAATGTGTGCGTTCCATACAGCAGAGGGCCTCAACCCACCCTACCGTCTGGTCTGGTTCAATTCAAATGCAAAATAGATATTATTAACATTGTTTCAATGACAGTAACATAAACAGTGATGCATTGTATCATGTTATAGCAATACAGCAGCTGATACAATGTTTCGAGTTACAGTATCAGTGGGCAAAATAAGAATTAAATGCTTCTGCGTGATGTTACCAATCTTCCCGGAAATACAATTTGATATTTAAATTTGATACAATTGGTATTTTATGTTTTATGTGTAAACGTTTATGTTTTTTTTTTAGCATTGACAATTTTCTGTTGTATTTTTTGAATTCTCTAATACATCCATTAATGCATCTAATTGTGCACAGATGTTACGTTAGAACAAAAGTAAAAGAATAGTTGCGTAAAAAAAATAATGATTGGGAAAAATACAGTGCCTTGCGAAAGTATTCGGCCCCCTTGAACTTTGCGACCTTTTGCCACATTTCAGGCTTCAAACATAAAGATATAAAACTGTATTTTTTTTTGTGAAGAATCAACAAAAATCATGAAGTGGAACGACATTTATTGGATATTTCAAACTTTTTTAACAAATCAAAAACTGAAAAATTGGGCGTGCAAGATTATTCAGCCCCTTTACTTTCAGTGCAGCAAACTCTCTCCAGAAGTTCAGTGAGGATCTCTGAATGATCCAATGTTGACCTAAATGACAAATGATGATACAATCCACCTGTGTGTAATCAAGTCTCCGTATAAATGCACCTGCACTGTGATAGTCTCAGAGGTCCGTCAAAAGCGCAGAGAGCATCATGAAGAACAAGGAACACACCAGGCAGGTCCGAGATACTGTTGTGAAGAAGTTTAAAGCCGGATTTGGATACAAAAAGATTTCCTGAGCTTTTAACATCCCAAGGAGCACTGTGCAAGCGATAATATTGAAATGGAAGGAGTATCAGACCACTGCAAATCTACCAAGACCTGGCCGTCCCTCTAAACTTTCAGCTCATACAAGGAGAAGACTGATCAGAGATGCAGCCAAGAGGCCCATGATCACTCTGGATGAACTGCAGAGATCTACAGCTGAGGTGGGAGACTCTGTCCATAGGACAACAATCAGTTGTATATTGCACAAATCTGGCCTTTATGGAAGAGTGGCAAGAAGAAAGCCATTTCTTAAAGATATCCATAAAAAGTGTTGTTTAAAGTTTGCCACAAGCCACCTGGGAGACACACCAAACATGTGGAAGAAGGTGCTCTGGTCAGATGAAACCAAAATTGAACTTTTTGGCAACAATGCAAAACGTTATGTTTGGCGTAAAAGCAACACAGCTCATCACCCTGAACACACCATGCCCACTGTCAAACATGGTGGTGGCAGCATCATGGTTTGGGCCTGCTTTTCTTCAGCAGGGACAGGGAAGATGGTTAAAATTGATGGGAAGATGGATGGAGCCAAATACAGGACCATTCTGGAAGAAAACCTGATGGAGTCTGCAAAAGACCTGAGACTGGGACGGAGATTTGTCTTCCAACAAGACAATGATCCAAAACATAAAGCAAAATCTACAATGGAATGTTTCAAAAATAAACATATCCAGGTGTTAGAATGGCCAAGTCAAAGTCCAGACCTGAATCCAATCGAGAATCTGTGGAAAGAACTGAAAACTGCTGTTCACAAATGCTCTCCATCCAACCTCACTGAGCTCGAGCTGTTTTGCAAGGAGGAATGGGAAAACATTTCAGTCTCTCGATGTGCAAAACTGATAGAGACATACCCCAAGCGACTTACAGCTGTAATCGCAGCAAAAGGTGGCGCTACAAAGTATTAACTTAAGGGGGCTGAATAATTTTGCACACCCAATTTTTCAGTTTTTGATTTGTTAAAAAAGTTTGAAATATCCAATAAATGTCGTTCCACTTCATGATTGTGTCCCACTTGTTGTTGATTCTTCACAAAAAAATACAGTTTTATATCTTTATGTTTGAAGCCTGAAATGTGGCAAAAGGTCGCAAAGTTCAAGGGGGCCGAATACTTTCGCAAGGCACTGTATATCCTTAATTGGGCCTCTTTAGGGAAGGCTGACTGGCAAGGCACACCACTGAAACATCAGTAGGACCTCAAATATATTATTGGGCCATTGTTTAACAGCAGTGTCCTTTTCTGTCACACAATGCACCTTTGCCTTCAGCTGAGTGTGCTCAATATTGACTATAAGTGGAAGGGGGGGGGGGGGGTATATACGTCCAACCACAGTGGGATAACAATGAAGAACTTCAGCTTCTTGAGAGGGGTGTCATCTGAAAGGAAGCATATTAAAGAACCCCCTTCTTTGTTACAAGGACTCATAATCCACAGACGGATGCTTAGATTCTAGATGCTGTCCAATGGTAATTAGCTCATGTGTTGAAACAGAGCACAAGGAGAGGTCTATTGGGTTTGTTGGAAAGTGGACCGTTCTCTTGAATCAGTCAAAAGCTCAAGCCATCGCAAATTGGATTGAAAGAACAACAATTACAGTTGACCTCTGTGTTGAACCATTATAGCATGAGACTACAGTGTATTCGGAAAGTATTCAGACCCCTTATTCTAAAATCGCTGTTTTAATTTACATTTTTTTATCAATCTACACACAATACCCCATAATGACAAAGCAAAAACAGGTTTTTAGAGATTTAAAAATATATTTTTTTACTGAAATATCACAGTTACATAAGTATTCAGGCCCTTTACTCAGTACTTTGTTGAATCACCTTTGGCCTCGAGTCTTCTTGGGTATGATGCTACAAGCTTGGCACACCTGTATTTGGGGAGTTTCTTCTCTGCAGATCCTCTCAAGCTCTGTCAGGTTGGATGGAAAGCGTCGCTGCACAGCTATTTTCAGGTCTCCCCAGAGATATTCAAATCGGGTTCAAGTACGGGCTCTGGCTGGGCCATTCAAGGGCATTCAGAGACCTGTCCCGAAGCCACTCGTGGGTTGTCTTGGCTGTGTCCTTAGGGTCGTTGTCTTGTCTGAGGTCCTGAGCGCTCTAGAGCAGGTTCCACCACCATGTTTCACCGTAGGGATGGTGCCAGGTTTCCTCCAGATGTGACACTTGGCATTCAGGCCAAAGAGGTCAATCTTGGTTTCATCAGACCAGAGACTCTTGTTTCTCATGGACTGAGAGTCCTTTAGGTGCCTTTTGACAAACTCCCAGGGGGCTGTCATGTGAATTTTACTGAGGACTGGCTCCAGTCTGGCCAATCTACCACAAAGGCCTGATTGGTGGAGTGCTGCAGAGATGGTTGTCCTTCTGGAAGGTTCTCCCATCACCAAAGAGGAACTCTGGAGCTCTGTCAGAGAGACCATCTGGTTCTTGGTCACCTCTCTGACCAAGGCCCTTCTCCCCCGATTTCTCAGTTTGGCCGGGCTGCCAGCTCTAGGAAGAGTCTTGGTGGTTCCAAACTTCTTCCATTTAAGAATGATGGAGGCCACTGGGTTCTTGGGGACCTTCAATGCTGCAGACATTTTTTGGTACCCTTCCCCAGATCTGTGCCTCAACACAATCCTATCTCGTGGCTCTATGGACAATTCCTTTAACCTCATGGCTTGCTTTGGGATCTGACATGCACTGTCAACTGTGGGACCTTATATAGACAGATGTGTGCCTTTCCAAATCATGTCCAATCAATTGAATTTGCCACAGGTTGACTCCAATCAAGTTGTAGAAACATCTCAAGGATGATCAATGGAAACAGGATGTGTTCAAGTCTTATGAAAATAAGGTATTTCTGATTTTATTTTTTAATACACTTGCAAAAAAATCGAATAACCTGTTTTGCTTTGTCATTATGGGGTATTGTGTGTAGATTGATGAGGGGGAACAATTATTTAACACATTTCAGAATAAGGCTGTAACGTAAATACATTTGGAAAAAGGGAAGGGGTTTGAATACTTTCCAAATGCAATGTATATATAAACTTCATTTTTAGGGGCACTTAGGTCATAAATTACCAGATTCATTTGAATTTAATACTTATAGGATCATGGAATGCATTTGTTCTGGTTGAAATATCAAGGTAATTGTTTCAGGTGGCAGAACAATAATGCATTGGCAGTTTTGGGGAAGCTACTCTAAAAAGATAGCACACCAAGCTACCAATTACTTCTCAACAAAATAAGTTAGGCTACATTAAAGTTTCCCCAACAAAAAAGATAGTTAAATAAACTAAAGTTACTTTGAAAAAATAGATCACTACATCCAAACTACTTTGTGAAAAATTATCTTACAGTTGAAGTCGGACGTTTACATACACCTCAGCCAAATACATTTAAATTCAGTTTTAATCCTAGTAAAAATTCATTATCTTAGGTCAGTTAGGATCACCCCATTATTTTAAGAAAGTGAAATGTCAGAATAATAGTAGAGAGAATGATTTATTTCACTTTTATTTAATTCATCACATTCCAGTCGGTCAGAAGTTTCCAAACACTCAATTAGTATTTGGTAGCATTGCCTTTAAATTGTTTAACTTGGGTCAAACATTTCGGGTAGCCTTCCACAAGCATCCCACAATAAGTTGGGAGAATTTTGGCTCATTCCTCCTGACAGAGCTGGTCAGGTTTGTAGGCCTCTTTGCTTGCACATGCTTTTTCAGTTCTGCCCACAAATGTTCTATGGGAATGAGGTCAGAGCTTTGTGATGGCCACTCCAATACCTTGACTTTGTTGTCCATAAGCCATTTTGCCACAACTTTAGAAGTATACTTGGGGTCATTGTCCATTTGGAAGACCCATTTGCGACCAAGCTTTAACTTCCTGACTGATGTCTTGAGATGTTGCTTCAATATATCCACATAATTTTCCTCCCTTGTGATGCCATCTATTTTGTGAAGTGCATCAGTCCATCCTGCAGCAAAGCACCCCCACAACATGATGCTGCCACCCCCATGCTTCACGGTTGGGATGGTGTTCTTCGGCTTGCAAGCTTCCCCCTTTTTCCTCCAAACATAACAATGGTCATTATGGCCAAACAGTTCTATTTTTGTTTCATCAGACCAGAGGACATTTCTCCAAAAAGTACGATCTTTGTCCCTATGTGCAGTTGTGAACCGTAGTCTGGCTTTTTTACGGTCGGTTTTGGAGCAGTGGCTTCTTCAATGCTGAGCGGCCTTTCAGGTTGTGTCGATATAGGACTCATTTGACTGTGGATATAGATACTTTTGTACCTGTTTCCTCCAGCATCTTCACAAGGTCCTTTGCTGTTGTTCTGGGATTGATTTTCACTTTTCGACCAATGTACCTTCATCTCTAGAAGACAGAACGCATCTCCTTCCTGAGTGGTATGACGGCTGCGTGCTCCCATGGTGTTTATACTTGCGTACTTTTGTTTGACAGATGAACGTGGTACCTTCAGGCATTTGGAAATTGCTCCCAAGGATGAACTAGACTTGTGGAGGTCTACAATTTTTTTCTGACGTCTTGGCTGATTTCTTTTGATTTTCCCATGATATCAAGCAAAGAGGCACTGAGATTGAAGGTAGGCCTTGAAATACATCCACATGTACACCTCCAATTGATTCAAATTATGTCAATTAGCCTATCAGAAGCTTCTAAAGCCATGACATAATTTTCTGGAATTTTCCAAGCTGTTTAATGACACATTCAACTTAGTGTATGTAAACGTCTGACCCACTGGAATTGTGATACAGTGAATTATAAGTGAAATAATATGTCTGAAAACAATTGTTGGAAAAATTACTTGTATCATGCACAAAGCAGATGTCCTAACCAACTTGCCAAAACTATAGTTTGTTAAGAGAAATTTGTGGAGTGGTTAAAAAACAAGTTTTAATGACTCCAACCTAAGTGTATGAAAACTTCTGACTTCAACTGTATGTTTTATGAAGGTTTTACTTGATGAATCAATGTATGTAAATCTGAAATGTCAGACTACAAATTGCAAGAGGATATTGGGTTTGATGTTAACAGAATGTGTAATTTAGCCTATTAAAAACAAAATCTGTTTCAAGTGAGAATTAGGCAGGCCTGAAGCCGAAAAAGAAAGGAAATAATTGCCTACTTCACCCATATTTTATTGTTTTTTTGCAGAAAAAAGTAGTGTGTTGTTCCAATATCTAGCTACACAACTAGAGGGCAAAAAACATAATTAACTACTAAAAACACTGCCTAGATTTGAATTTAGTTGAACTACCACCAAGCTACTCTAAAAGGTAGTTAGTTACATTACCAATTGAACTACCTGTACAGTGCCTTCAGAAAGTACTGTATTTACACCCCTTGACTTTTCTACATGTTGCTGTGTTACAGCCTGAGATTTTGTGTCACCGGCCTACCCCATAATGTCATAGTGGAATAATATTTTTCGAAATATATACAAACTCATACAAAAATGAAAAGCTGAAATGTCTTGAGTTAATAAATATTAATCCCTTTTGTTATAGCAAGCCTAAATATGTTAAAAAACCCAGATGATGCTGGGCCAATTGTGCTGTAAGTCGTTTTGGATAAAATAATCTGCTAAATGGAATTTATTATTATTATTAATATTATTATAATAGTTCACTACTCCCCAACACTGCATATTGGTTGCTGAAAAGTATGTTGGTTCTGAATAATACAATTACAAAAACAAATCTTGATCTGGCCAATATCAGGCCTATGTTCTGTGATTTTTCCAGTGCAGTTCATTTTGGAAGATATTTTTGGTGCACATCTCTTCCAACCTCCAAACAAGCATGTTTATAATATCCAGTAAAATTGTACTTCTTAATTAAAATAATGACAGTATACTAGTATGCAGTGGACAAAGGCCTACCTCAGTGTTAATTTACCTTAATGGATGAAAACTCCAAAAAGCCTCTGAGGTTTGGTCGCCATCTTGTGGGTATAGAACTTATCAAAGTCCTCTTTACCTGGCAAGTGAAACAGAAGTTTAGTTGGTTACATATACCTATTTGTGGTGTTATGAGTGGGTCTGAAACTTTAGTTTCAGAAAACATGAGGAATATAATGGCAGAATGTATAGAATTGCAGCAAATTTACTTTAAAAAAATTGAATATTCTCTCAGATTCATTGAAAGATGTGTAGAATAGCATGGGAATACCTATATAACGGCTAACTATCTCTCTGCCCCATGGCAATATGTGTAGAAATGTAGGAAATTAGCTTTAAAACAGCAACATTTTCGCTCAGCCACATGGCAAAATGTGTAGAAAAGCACGAGATTAGCTATACAACTGCAAAAAAATAATTTTGCATAATGGCAAATGGCAAAATGTGTAGAATTGTGTACAGTTGAAGTCAGAAGTTTACATACAATTAGGTTGGAGTCATTAAAACTTGTTTTTCAACCTCTCCACAAATGTATTGTTAACAAACTATAGTTTTGGCAAGTCGGTTAGGACTTCTACTTCATGCATGACACAAGTGATTTTTCCAACAATTGTTTACAGACAGATTATTTTACATATAACTCACTGTATCACAATTCCACTGGGCCAGAAGTTTACATACACTAAATTGACTGTGCCTTCAAACAACTTGGAAAATTCCAGAATATGATGTCATGGCTTTAGAAGCTTCTGATAGGCTAATTTACATAATTTGAGTCAATTCTCTACAGCACTTTGAGATATCAGCTGATGTAAGAAGGGCTTTATAAATACATTTGATTTTATTTGAATTGGAGGTGTACCTGTGGATGTATTCCAAGGCCTACCTTCAAACTCAGTGCCTCTTTGCTTGACATCATGGAAAAATCAAAAGAAATCAGCCAAGACTTCAGAAAATAATTTGTAGACCACAAGTCTGGTTCATCCTTGGGAGCAAATCAATCCCAGAACAACTGCAAAGGATCTTGTGAAGATGCTGGAGGAGACAGGTACAAAAGTAACTATATTGACATAACCTGAAAGGCCGCTCAGCAAGGAAGAAGCCACGACTCCAAAACCGCCATAAAAAAGCCAGACTACCGTTTACAACTGCACATGGGGATAAAGATTGTATAAATGTCCTCTGGTCTGATGAAACAAAACTAGAACTGCCATAATGTGTATCGTTATGTTTGGAGGAAAAAGGGGGAAGCTTGCAAGTCGAAGAACACCATCCCAACCGTGAAGCATGGGGGTGGCAGCATCATGTTGTGGGGGTGCTTTGCTGCAGGAGGGACTGGTGAACTTCACAAAATAGATGGCATCATGAGACAAGAAAATGATGTGGATATATTGAAGCAACATCTCAAAACATCAGTCAGGAAGTTAAAGCTTGGTTGCAAATGGGTCTTCCAAATGAACAATAACCCCAAGCATACTTCTAAAGTTGTGGCAAAATGGCTTAAGGACAACAAAGTCAAGGTATTGAAGTGGCCATCACAAAGCCCTGACCTCATTCCTATAGAAAATTTGTGGGCAGAACTGAAAAAGCACATGCAAGCAAGGAGGCCTACAAACCTGACTCAGTTACACCAGCTCTGTCAGGATGAATGGGCCAAATTTCACCCAACTTATTGTGGGAAGGCTGCCCAAAATGTTTGACCCAAGTTAAACAATTTAAAGGCAATGCTACCAAATACTAATGTATGTAAACTTCTGACCCACTGGGAATGTGATGAAAGAAATGAAAGCTGAAATAAATCATTCTCTACTATTATTCTGACATTTCACCTTCTTAAAATAAAGTGGTGATCCTAACTGACCTAAGACAGGGAATTTTTACTAGGATTAATAAGAGTTCTACTGTTGTCAATGTTAGGCTACCTGCTACACTGGTGCATGGAGACTATTTTTCTCGGATCCACCCACGTAAACAGCATAAAAAGTGCCTGAAATAATTGGTGTAAATCCTTTTTTGACAATTAAAACATATTCACTCAGCTTCATAGTAATAGAAACAGTACTAACGTCCTTTTCACAGTTGTGCATGCATAATCCAGGTGTAGCTCCTCTGTAATTTATTAACACTGCATGTTTATTTTAATAATTTATTTATAGGGGACAATTTACATGAATTATTATCAATATTACAATAATGCAAAATCCATGTATGTGTGCCGGGGTTAGCCAAAAGCTAATTTGCACCCTTAGTACCAGGGCAAGTAAGAGCAATTACACAACAGTACAAAATACAAATACATTACATTGAATAATATATAATTCTAACAACAACTTATTTGTAATAAAAACACTATCATCAACTGTCGTCTTACATATGAGGACAACTTGAGTACAAGTTTTGATATTTCATTCCAGTATATTGTAGCTCTAACAGAGAAGACCGATTGACCAAATTTACTGTGTCAAAGTGACAACGCAAAAGTTACTGCCCTTGTTGTCCTGGAGTTGCTTTCTTTGAGCATGCTATGCAGGCATAGGGGTGGAGGGGCAAGACAGTGCAGGATCTTAAAGACAAAGCTTGCATCTACATACTGCTTAAAGCTATCCAGACTGAATAAATTATGTTTGTGAATGACGTGACAATGGTGGTAACAGTTTGGTTTGTTATCAAAAATCTTAAGTGTTTGTTTGTAGAGTGATTCAATTGGTTTCAGAATAGTAGCTCCTGTTTGTGACCAGCATGTGAGGCAATATCTCAGATGTGAGAAGATCATAGCCTGCATATATAGTTTGGCGGCCTCCATAGGAAGGTAAGGTCTTATAAACTTTAAATGTAAAAATTGTTAACCACCTTTTTCACATGTTTCTTAAATGTCAAGTTGGAGTCCAAAATGACACCAAGATACCTGAAGAGTTAGACACAAATTTCTCCCTATTAACAAGAACAGCTCATTGGGAAGAATTCATACATTTCTTAGAGAAGTACATACAAACAGTCTTGTCAATATTTAAATGCAGGTAAGAATCAGTCATCCATTTGGAAACGTGTACCATAAGCTGTTTACAACTTGATACAATGTGTTCAAAGGGCACCCCGATGATTGGTATGGGGACCAGTGGGTTTTGGAAGTGTGCTTTTGGAGCAGTGATTTGACACTCCGGTCAGCTGCGACAATAGTCTTCCACGGCCCTACTCATCCCAGGCTAGTGGAACCGGGCTCTGATCTGTTCCTGGGTCTTCTCCATTCCCAGGTGGGTGTGGGCCAGCTGAAGAACGGTTCCCACATACCGTCGGGGCAGCAACACTACCTCTTGAAGTTCCCCCTGTTGGTGTGACACCTGATACAAAAGGTTATTCTTGATTTGGAAATGGGTTTATCACCAGTCATTCACCCCCGGAAGTAGCTGTCCATCCACCGCTATCACTTGGGCTGCGGCGGCTTTTAAGTTCGGATCCTCCCAATGGGCAGTCCCGATGGGCAGTCCCCCCGCGTGTGTCTCGACTGGTCCCTTGAAATTGAGGAGGGGGAGGATGGGCTCCTCCTCCAGTGGGTCACCGGGGGGGGGGGGGGGGGGTCGGGTTCCGGGCCCCTTCAGACTCAGACTCCGGACTTGTAGATACAGGTTTGTCAACCGCCTGCCGCGTCTTCGGCCGACTCTTACCTTTTTCCTCAGATCATGCCTCCACAGTGCCGTGAACAGCAGGTCAATCTCGTCCCACGAGGAAGGGTACCGGCAACTCCGGTACGGCACCCACTACCATTTGGCAGCACCCTTGTGGCGTCACGATATTGGCCCATACGGTTGGATACCGCTTTGTGTCACTGAGGACACAGGAAATGGACATCTCCCTACCACAATCAAAAAACCTCCTTTGGTCTCCATCTACCTGAGGTCATCGGTGGCGGGTCGGCTCTACCCCAGCCGTCTCTCCACGGGTATGCGATCCTTTGGCCCTGCCGACTGTACACAGTGGTAGGGCTGTCCTTCCGTCCCTTTGGATGGGTCCCGACTCGGTCATGCTCCCACTTCATTTTTAAGGTTAGGGAGAAGTGCAGTGAATAGTGCCAGTTTTTAGCAGCAACACTACCTCTTGAAATTGTAATTGTAATGTATGTAATTATGGTTGTTTGTAATTTTGTCTTGCCTTTTAATCATTATACAGTATTTGTTATTGTTTTTACCATCGAGGACCACTTTGGAAACAAGCGTTTTAATGCTTTCAAGTGATATCCTCTGGGTCCACATTGTACATTTTGTTGTATGTCTGTTACCCAAAATAAATTAAATTCTTCGTCAGGACTTTAGGATGACTTTCCGCAACATATCCAGGATAATGGGCTGCATGGGCTGTGTTAAGTGAGTGAACCGTAAAGTTCCCTTAACTCTGTGTGTGTGTGTGTGTGTGTGTGTGTGTGTGTGTGTGTGTGTTGGGGGAGGGATATTTGACTGCTCAGAAACATATTGTTGTGATACAAAGATCTATTTTAGTTAGTGAGGTAATAGTGTGGTTATACTGTGACCATTGTAGGTGACAGTAGGTCAGTGGAGACTTCTCAGATGAGGAAGGGGAGGACCATTCTCCTCAAACAAAATAAAAATATAATAAAAATATATTCAAGTCACTAAATCATTGATTAAAACTCACTGTTTTGCAATGAAGGCCTACAGTAACCTCCACAGCACCGTAGGGTAGCACCATGGTGTAGCCGGAGGACAACTAGTTTCCATCCTCCACTGTGTACACTGAAATGTGAAAGTCCTGACAATTGACTTACAAGGGATGCAACAAAACAAATAAAGGAACATGGACCGTAACCAATACCGTTTCAGCTACATGGCACTTTGATACTGTATCAGGGTAAAAAAAAAAAATATCTTGCAATAGCTTTTCATAATCAATTTATTGGTGAATGGTGAATGTTACTCACATGAAGTATTTTGTATACACATGTAAAACGTGTTGACCAATCATTGATAGAATGTGTACACTTCTCAGGGCCTTTAGAGGTGCTTATCCAATCTTTCTCAATGGCAGATTAGCTGTAAGGTAACTGAATGTAATTTGATGTAGAGATTGTTTTCTATGACTGAAATAAATATAAGGTCTGTACACAATCTGTTAAGTAAAAACATAAAGAACACACACCCTTTTGGTGAGGTGCAGACTAGCGAAAGATACTATACAAATAAAAAATAAAGTCGCACACTCATCTCTTCTTGCTGTAAGAGTAAATAGCTTGCCCAATCTCCTATTCCTGTAGCATGAGACTGCTTAATGTACAAGTACACCCCATGGTCAAGAAGCTGGTCTATCGCACGGCCTTATGCTGAGTTTCAAGCAAAGAGGTGTTGAGTCTTCTTTGGTTATGACTCACCCGGGGATTGAACCCCCAACCTTCCAATCTTTAGGCTAATCTCTGAGTGTCGATCAGTTTCACGGTTTCATATAAGTCTCTTAAATCAGGGTGAAATACTCTGATGAAGGCTTTTTAGCCAAAATGTTAGTAAAATAAAGAAGAGATGAATGTGCGGCTTATCTTTTCCCTATCAAGGTCAGTAGCCTTTGAAATTATACACATTTATCATTGTCATTTCCAATCCTCCTCCAGCAAATCAAGGATTATATACTTTACATGCGCCATCACCAGTACACAAACATGTTTTTTAATAAAAATAAAAAAACGCTTTCATAATGGATTTCACTGCCTGTCTGCTGCTGGTTTCCTCAGTTCCAAGTGAGGCAAAACACTGGCTTTGATAACTCCTCACACTGACCGTTTTGACCACATGCTTGAGCATCCTCGTGAATATTGGTAAAGGCAGAAGGGTGTTGATTATGGATCAACTGTGAAATCAACATCAGTTGCATGATTAGATGCGAATCTGTGAAGCCAAATCTTAAATCAGAGATGAGTGGGAATACAGTGGATTGAACAGTCTTGTCAAAATACACAGGAGCTCAAACCTGATCCGCTTTAAAACACGTATAATTGAATCGTAGTCGAGGGTTCGGCCAAGACACAAAACCCAATTTCGACATTGTCGTTCGCAGACCAGAGAAACCTCTGTGAGCTGATAATGTTGGTCAGGACTTAGGAATGCAAACCAACTTAACGCACTGGTTATGATTTGCGCCATCAAAGAAAGTGGGCGATTCATATTTATGTTTGATTTATCAATTGCAGTCACATTGTTAACCAGAGGGTTCTTGAGCCTTCTTTAGTGATCTATGAAAGATGGGTAAACATGTTACATTCATTGGTCACCAATAAAGAATTTGAGACAAATTATAATTATTATAAAAGGCTAAACCTGCTCTTTGCTAGACACAAGAGCTTATATAGCAATAGATTTCACAGAAGCAAAATCAGCAAAAAAATACTTTCAACTCATACATTTGAACATAAGTTGCTGTTAAACAGATAGTTGAATATTTTTGCAAATAAGCCCTTTATCTACTTCCCCAGAGTCAGATGAACCCATGCATACCATTTTTGGGTCTCTGTGTTCAGTTTTAAGGAAGTTGCCGATTAGCGATAGCGTAATTGCTAACTAGCACTATAGCAATAGTCTATTGAACTAACGCTAGCTAGCATTGGCTCACAAAAATACCTCGAACTCCCTTCATACTGGACGCAAAGACATACAAAATGTTATCCACGATTTCATCTGACTATCTCTTTAAGTAAGGATAATTTGCAATCATGCCAGAGATGTATGTTCTTGGATATAAGGGTGAAAATATCAACATTTGCCAGTATTTTCCCATTGATTATAGCGGTCTGCTCGCTTTTGCTTACTGACAGAGATTTGCTGCAACCATCACACACGTATGCAACTTAGTTTGAGACTCCAAAGCAAATTAAAGGAAAGACAAACATCTGTTTGTTCCTACACCCAAATCCATTACCCTGCAGAATCCACCTCTAAAATTATTTTTTTTAAGGAAAAGGGGGAATAAAATACAATAAAAATCTTTAAAGCAGTTCCCCTGGCTGGCCGGAATTGGCTTATGGCCCTGGGAGGGTGAGAGGAAGTTCAACCTGCGGGTATACTATAGAGATAAATAGAGGACTCATATGTGTATCTGTGCCATTCTAGGGTAATAGACAGCAGCTCCATTAAGGCTATCTTTTAAAATAGTACATTTTCAATTGGCTAATCCCTCCTAATGACCCAGTTGGAAATGACTCCAACCGGGTCATCAGGAAGGATCAGTAAATGAAGATGGAAGTCCCACCCAATTGCCTACATTAAAATGGGGGAAGCCCTCAATGGCGGTGCCCATGCTAAAACAGCCTTTTGGCCACTAGAGGCCTCTATCATTCTCTGTGGGTTATACGTTTTCACTTCCTGTCGAACTGGACATTTCCTGTATGACCACCACAGCACCAAAGGTCAAAAGGTGACATCAGCCATATGATGCAATGACAATCCCAAACACAGAGATGTTGGGAGAAAATAGCATAGAATATACATAAAAAGCCTCCCGAGTGGCACAGCGGTCTAAGGCACTGCATCGCAGTGCTTGAGGTGTCACTACAGACCCAGGTTCGATCCAGGGCTGTGTCACAACCGGCCGTGATCGAGAGTCCCACAGGGCGGCGCACAATTGGCGCAGCATCGTCCGGGTTAGGGGAGGGTTTGGCTGGGGGGGCTTTACTTGGCTCATCGTCCCAGCTCCTTGTGGCAGGCTGGGAGCCTGCAAGCTGACTTCGGTTGGAGTTGGAGCGAAATTGGGGAGAAAAGGGGGTAAATAAAAATATTTTAAAAAATATATATACTTAAAATATGATTGCATTCGTCAGCAGATATTAATTGACATAACTCGTATAACGTCAACAACAACAACACTTGATCTCAGACATTCATGGAAGAAAGGAAACAAGAAAATAATGGCAAAATAAAACAAAACAAAAAATTAAATATGATTAGAAGGCATATCAAATGTGTAGAGAGCAATTCCTCTTGCCCTCTCTGAACAGGTTTTTGCAAACACAAAACTCTGTTCAACAGTAACAAACAAAGGAAATTGTCACATCTGTGCCCACTACACCCTCTGGTGTTCATCCGGTGTCTTCCTAATCTTCAGTTCTCCCCCTGTATACACTCTCCCTTGGTGTGATTGTGTGGTTGGAAACAGGTGTGCTGGAGTCAGAGCTGATCCCTACCAGCTGCAAATCATCCCATAATCAAGACCTCTACATATACTCATCCCTGCCACCTCCACTCGGCCAGATCGTAATCTCTGCTCAGTCCGTCACTCTAGCCTTTTGTCTATTCTCAAGATCCTGTTACTCTGCTTTGCTCGTTTTCCTCCCGTACACCATTTGTTGTCCTCTCCTTGCAGTTACTGCTCTGTCTCTGGCTCCTGTTCCACATCTCACCACCAACCACCTTGCTCTGGATATCACTCACCACTATTACCTTGGATTCCCCTCAGGACCCGTTCCCCTGTTCTACTCAACCAACTCCAACCTCACACTACACTCCTGGTTTTTGCAACTCATCTGAGCTACCCCGGTTCTGCACTCCCCAATTCTCTGTTCAATATACCTTTTTGTGCATTCATCCCGGCTTCCTCTTCCGAGTCTGCTCTTGGGTTCCCCCCCCTTCGCTCATCGTAACAGGAAAGGAAAGACAATCAACAGTCTTCTTACCTCCTACCTAAACACTTTCTGTGCATATAAGCATGTTTAGCAAACACATTCACACACATACTCGCCCTGTACACCTGGGCCGTACCACTATCTCGACATGGAAAAGTCCAAACTAGTAGCCATGGAGTATAAAAAACAAACATAGAATCCAGTTAAAAATGAAGTAAGTAGGTGGTCATAAAGCTTATTAATAATTTTTGATATTTACAGCATTTTGTGCAAGACGTTTTCCACAAGGGAAAAAAAACTAACAGTAACATGTAATGGCACATTTTCAGGTGTCCTTGTATGGTGGTGTAGCCTGGTCTCAGATCTGTCTGTGCTATTTTTGCCAACTCTGATGGCCAATGGGGTGACTATGACCAGAGTTGCTGGCAAGACAAAACAAACAGATCTGGGTCCAGGCTAATGATGGTGATCTTGATGCTGTAAACTACCACATGGATACAGCTACTATTATAGTCAAGATATAGAAAGAGAGGGAGGGCGTCTTTAAGCCCATCTATCCTCTCTGTCACCGGTTAACCTGGTCCCAGATATTTTTGTGCTGTCTGGTGACAATGACCATTAGAGTTGTAAAGAAAACACAAACTGAGCTGGGACCTTGCTAGGGCTTTGCCAGGAGTAGACTACTGTACTATAAAACTGGACCACAAACATTTTGATCTGATCACTCCGCCGATCCACACTTAGTCCGTACATTCACTTTACTGGGTCCAGATCAGAAAATTAATTCAGAAACATATTGTTTCCCCAGTCTATGCTCCATTATGGGCCTCTCGTCAAAACGGAGTTCCCAAGGAGCTAAGAAAGCTGGAGGCTCGAGACTACATTTTACGCCCAACTCTCGATCTGTGCCCTCTTTGGCAAAAGTGGCCTTCCTCTTCCACACAGTCTTAGACAGTGTGAAAGATTCAAACACACAAAGTATTAACCCTTCCCACAGTGTCCCAGTGCACATTGGGCTCGAATACTGAGAGCATTGCCCATGATTCTAGCCCCATTTGGTGCTGGTTTAGAAGGACATGGTCATGGATGTCTCATTGCTCAGATAACAACTGGTCTTTACAGGGAAATGAGACATGGTCCAGGGAAGGAACACAAAGTCTGAGATTGTATAAAGATCCAAGTCTACATTAAAGCCAGAGTCTTGTCCTCAGAATGTGAAGTGAGGGGATTTTTTCAAGTGCAAATGTCACCTCCAGACTCATGGAGGGGAGTCTGTGTGCAGGGGGTAGCGGGGAGAACTGCCCACTGGACCAAAGCAAAATAGGAAATTTATTAACCCTTCCTGGTCCTTCCTGGTCCATGTACTTGTCTGGTCCTTGAAAGAGATAGAGGACTAACTTTTCTGTTTGATGTCCG
Source organism: Oncorhynchus mykiss (assembly GCF_057628025.1). Taxonomy (NCBI): domain Eukaryota; kingdom Metazoa; phylum Chordata; class Actinopteri; order Salmoniformes; family Salmonidae; genus Oncorhynchus; species Oncorhynchus mykiss. Next base: position 33,301,149 of record NC_143040.1, read on the forward strand.
ACAAACATAGAGTGTGTGTGTGTGGAAAAGCTGAGAAGCACAATCCCTTCCTTACAAACACTTCTTAGGAATAGTACAATGTTCCAGGAAGAGCCCTGCACGGACAAGAGTGTAAAGCCCGAGCCCTACCCATGCCCACAACGTTCAGGCCCTACACTACCCAGGCCCAATTGCTTCTGCCAAATTTAATGCCCTGCCAAAAACCCCAAATCAGAAATAACTTCCTCAGTTTGTAAATCCATTAGCTGCTCCTCCGTCTGTCACTCGCTCTGCATCCGCTCAGCTCATGGTGGCTCTGAGTCTGAGTATCCATAGCAATGGCTCTGCTTGGGCTACTTTTCATCACTCTAAACTCCTAAAAAACTCAAGGAACATTTATTTTCTGTGAAATAATCTTTCCTGTTTTATATGTAATGTGGTTGAAGAACTTAGTTAAATATGACTGTACTGCGCAGCAGAGAACACACAAATGGTTCAGCTTCAAAATGTTAGTGATCAATCTAGTGATACCCGAGCCCTGCCCGTTCTCTAGTTATTGATGAAAAAAAGACCCTACCTGGCCCTAACCCGATGTATAATGTCGGGGGCCGTTGGGCTCGGGTTGGGTAGCAGACCTCTGTTTCAGGACTGTGGTAATAGACATGTTGGAAAGCTTTTTTAATAAACAGAATATCACTCAGCTGACCATTCCCTAACCACCACTGACCTCAAATGATCTCCCCTCGTCTGGCCCTAGAAATCTCAATGGTCGTCACCATGCCTACAACAAGACGGTAGTTAAGTAGCCCTGGTGGGGTGGGACCGGGTTGAAAGCTGGAATGAGGGAGGTGTGGCCACACAGCGCCAGTCACAGGATCGCTAGGGTAACCCAGAGGGTCGTAGCCATGTAGCTGAAGGTCAGGAGCGCCCCTTTCCTGAGTGTTTTCTGGATTACTTTCAGGGGTATCTACTGGGGACGGCGGGGGTGGTTAGTTCTGAGGGGTGCAGTAGTGATTCTGGGGGGTAGAATAGTAGTTCTGGGGGGTGGAATAGTAGTTATGGTGCTGGTTGGAATGGATGTTGCCGTAGGCTAGGAGAAGGGGTGCAGTGGAGGTCTGGGAGCCGGTGGGGAGATGGGGGATCCCCGTAAGGCTGCCGTTCCTCTGGGTGGAGCTGTACCAGCTGGGGTCCAACTGGGGCGTCGAGGACAGGAAACTACTGTGGAATGGAAGGGACAGGCTTAAATCAGCATTGTATCTGTATGGGGGATATAAGACGTTAGGTTGACTGGGGGATGTAGAATGTATTATGTGACTGTATGGGCGACTGTGTAAAGGGAATGTAGGAAGTTATATGTGACTGTGGTGCATATACAGTGCTTTGAGAAAGTATTCACACCCCTTGACTTTTTCCAGATTCTGTTGTGTTACAGGCTTAATTTAAAATGTATTAAATGGAGGTTCTGTGTCACTGGCTTACACAAAATAGTGGAATTATGTTTCTAGAAATACAGTGCCTTGCGAAAGTATTCGGCCCCCTTGAACTTTGCGACCTTTTGCCACATTTCAGGCTTCAAACATAAAGATATAAAACTGTATTTTTTTTGTGAAGAATCAACAACAAGTGGGACACAATCATGAAGTGGAACGACATTTATTGGATATTTCAAACTTTTTTAACAAATCAAAAACTGAAAAATTGGGCGTGCAAAATTATTCAGCCCCCTTAAGTTAATACTTTGTAGCGCCACCTTTTGCTGCGATTACAGCTGTAAGTCGCTTGGGGTATGTCTCTATCAGTTTTGCACATCGAGAGACTGAATTTTTTTCCCATTCCTCCTTGCAAAACAGCTCGAGCTCAGTGAGGTTGGATGGAGAGCATTTGTGAACAGCAGTTTTCAGTTCTTTCCACAGATTCTCGATTGGATTCAGGTCTGGACTTTGACTTGGCCATTCTAACACCTGGATATGTTTATTTTTGAACCATTCCATTGTAGATTTTGCTTTATGTTTTGGATCATTGTCTTGTTGGAAGACAAATCTCCGTCCCAGTCTCAGGTCTTTTGCAGACTCCATCAGGTTTTCTTCCAGAATGGTCCTGTATTTGGCTCCATCCATCTTCCCATCAATTTTAACCATCTTCCCTGTCCCTGCTGAAGAAAAGCAGGCCCAAACCATGATGCTGCCACCACCATGTTTGACAGGGGGGATGGTGTGTTCAGCTGTGTTGCTTTTACGCCAAACATAACGTTTTGCATTGTTGCCAAAAAGTTCCATTTTGGTTTCATCTGACCAGAGCACCTTCTTCCACATGTTTGGTGTGTCTCCCAGGTGGCTTGTGGCAAACTTTAAATGACACTTTTTATGGATATCTTTAAGAAATGGCTTTCTTCTTGCCACTCTTCCATAAAGGCCAGATTTGTGCAATATACGACTGATTGTTGTCCTATGGACAGAGTCTCCCACCTCAGCTGTAGATCTCTGCAGTTCATCCAGAGTGATCATGGGCCTCTTGGCTGCATCTCTGATCAGTCTTCTCCTTGTATGAGCTGAAAGTTTAGAGGGACGGCCAGGTCTTGGTAGATTTGCAGTGGTCTGATACTCCTTCCATTTCAATATTATCGCTTGCACAGTGCTCCTTGGGATGTTAAAAGCTTGGGAAATCTTTTTGTATCCAAATCCGGCTTTAAACTTCTTCACAACAGTATCTCGGACCTGCCTGGTGTGTTCCTTGTTCTTCATGATGCTCTCTGCGCTTTTAACGGACCTCTGAGACTATCACAGTGCAGGTGCATTTATACAGAGACTTGATTACACACAGGTGGATTGTATTTATCATCATTAGTCATTTAGGTCAACATTGGATCATTCAGAGATCCTCACTGAACTTCTGGAGAGAGTTTGCTGCACTGAAAGTAAAGGGGCTGAATAATTTTGCACGCCCAATTTTTCAGTTTTTGATTTGTTAAAAAAGTTTGAAATATCCAATAAATGTCGTTCCACTTCATGATTGTGTCCCACTTGTTGTTGATTCTTCACAAAAAAATACAGTTTTATATCTTTATGTTTGAAGCCTGAAATGTGGCAAAAGGTCGCAAAGTTCAAGGGGGCCGAATACTTTCGCAAGGCACTGTATTTAGAAATTAACAAAAAATGAAAGGCTGAAATGTTTTAAGTCAAAAAGTATTCAACCACTTTGTTATGGCAAGCCTAAATAAGTTCAGGAGGAAAAAAATAGCTTAATTCACAAAATAAGTTGTATTGACAATAATAGTGTTTAACATGATTTTTGAATGACTACCTAATCTCTGTACCCCACACATACATGTAAGGTCCCTCAGTCGAGCAGTGAATTTGAAACACAGATTCAGTCACAAAGACCAGGAAGTTTTTCCAATGCCCCTATTTGTAGATAGGTAAAAGAAAAGCAGATATTGAATATCCCTTTGAGCATTAATTACACTTTGGATGGTGTATCAATACACCCAGTCACTACAAAGATACAGGCATCCTTTCTAACTCAGTTGCCGGAGAGGAAGGATACCGCTCATGGATTTCACAATGAGGCCAATGGTGACTTTAAAACAGTTACAGACTTGAATAAGTTTAATGGTGGTGATAACTGAGGATGGATCAACAACATTGTAGTTACTCCACAAAACTTACCTAAATGACAGAGTGAACATGCATCTTGTTTGCAATAAAGCAAAACATGTTTTTTTTAAATGGCAAATAAATTAAATTTATGTCCTGAATACAAAGCGTTATGTTTGGGACAAATCCAACAAATTACAGAGTACCACTCTTCACATTTTCAAGCATGGTGGTGGATGCATCATGTTATGGGTATGTGTGTCATTGGGAAGGACTAGGTATTTTGTTGTTGCTGATCAAATGAAATGGAATAGAGTTAAGTACAGGCAAAATCCTAGAGGAAACCCTGGTTCTGCTTTCCAACAGACACTGGGAGACAAATTCACCTTTCAGCAGGACAAGGCCAGATATACACTGGAGTTGCTAACCAAGAGGACATCGAATGTACCTGAGTGGCCTAGTTACAGTTATGAATTAATTTGTCTTGAAAATCTTTGGCAAGACTTGAAAATGGCTGTCTAGCAATGATCAACAACCAATTTGACAGAGCTTTAAGAGTTTTTCAAAGAATAATGTGCAAATATTGTACAATCCAGTTGTGCAAAGCTGTAGGATGTTAGCTGTAATCACTGCCAAATATGATTCTAACATGTATTGTACAAACAAATATGAAAATGTATGTACTCACTACTGTAACTCGCTCTGAATAAGAGTGTGTGCTAAAAATGTATTAAATGTATTGACTCAGGTGTGAATACTAAAAACATGGTTTTCACTTTGTCATTATGGGGTATTGTGCGTAGATGGCTGAGATTTTTTTTAATTTAATACATTTTGAATTCAGGCTGTAACACAACAAAAATGTGGAATAAGTCAAGGGGTAGCAATACTTTCTGAAGGCACTGTAGGTTGTTATAGATGACTTTGTACAGGGGAAATATGATGCTATAAGCGACTGTATAGCTGGAATGTAGGATGTTAGCATTGTGTACACGAGATATAGGATGATATAGGTGACTGTGGGGGGTAAATGACGGCATTACAGTATGGTTTTAGGTGACTGTATACGGACAATATAGGATGCAATATAGGTGACTGTGTACAGGGGATACAGGATGTTATAGGTGACGGAATTTACAATATAGGATGTTATAAGTGATAGAGTATCCTGTTACCCACTTCGGTCGATCTGCTCTGGAGTTGTTGCTCCTGGACAGGTCATCATCGCTGTCGTACCTCCGGGGGTTATCAAAAAAATAGGCCTTGGAACTGAAGCTGTGACTGTTGATCATTCCTCCTGGTGCCTGGGGAAAAGGACACACTCACAACTTAATAAGAAATATATGACACGAAAAACATGCTTAAAGACTTTACATGAACTTATACCATAGTAATAAGACTGGAAATATTCTTGTAAGTACATGTATTGTGGGACCAAATAATTTCCAATGGGTCTCATGTGGCTCAGTTGGTAGAACATGGCACTTGCAATGCCAGGGTTGTGGGTTCGATTCCCACGGTGGACCAGTAGGAAAAAGTAGCACTGCTAAATGGCTAAACTGTCATCCTTTGTGTTTCAAAGTCAGTGTGGTTGTCTGATAAATGAATGTCAATTTACAATGAGCAAAAATATAAACGCAACAATTTCAAAGATTGTACTGTGTAACAGTTCATATTAGGACATCAGTCAATTTAAATGACTGGTCACAGATACCTTAAAAAAAAGTTAGGGGCATGGATCAGAAAACCAGTCAGTATCTGGTGTGACCACCATTTCATGCAGCCCTTCACAGAGTTTATCAGGCTGTTTGTTGCCTGTGGAATGTTGTCCCACTCCTCTTCAATGACTGTGTGAAGTTGCTGGATATTGGCAGCAATTGGAACGTGCTGTTGTACACGTAAATCCAGAACATCCCAAAATATGCTCAATGGGTGACATGTCTGGTGAGTATGCAGGCCATGGAAGAACTGGGACATTTTCATCTTTCAGCAATTGCATACAGATCCTTGGGGTATATTTGTGCATTATCATACTGAAACATGAGGTGATGAATGGCATGACAATTGCCCTCAGGATCTCGTCACGGGTAGCTCTGTGCATTCAAATTGCCATGGGGCACTCTGACATCAGCAAACCGCACGCCCACATGACACCATACGTCTGCCATCTGCCCAGTACAGTTGAAAACGAGATTCATCCGTAAAAGCACACTTTTCCAGCGTGCCAGTGGCCATTGAAGGTGAGCATTTACCCAAAGAACGCCGAACTGCAGTCAGGTCAAGACCCTGGAGAGGATGACGAGCACACAGATGAGCTTCGCTAGGATGTTTTCTGACAGTTTGTGCAGAAATTATTTGGTTGTGCAAACCCACAGTTTTATCAGCTGTCTAGTCTCAGACGATCCCGCAAGTGAAGAAGCTGGATGTGAAGGTCCTGGGCTGGTGTGATTAAATGTGGTCGGCGGTTGTGAGGCCGGCGGTTGTGAGGCCTGTTGGACAGGCTGCCAACTTCTCTAAAACGACATTGGAGGTGGCTTATTGCAGAGAAATGAACATTACATTCTCTAGCAACTGCTCTGGTGGACACTCCTGCAGTCAGCATGTCAACTGCAACACTCACTCAAAACTTGAGACATCTATGGCATTGTGTTGTGTGACAAAACTGCACATTTTAGAGTGGCCTTTTATTGTTCTCAGCACAAGGTGTAATGATCATGATGTTTAATCAGCTTCTTGATATAAAACACCTGTCAGGTGGATGGATTATTTTGGCAAATGAGATGCTCCCTAACAGGGATATAAACTAAATGTGTGCACAACATTTGAGAGTCATTTCTGGGATCTTTTATTTCAGCTCATGAAACATGGGACCAATACTTTACATGTTGTGTTTATGTATTTGCTCAGTATAGATGTACTGAGGTAGGCAAATATTTGACTAATGTGCATTCAAACACATATGATTCATGTGAGCTCCTTGTAGGGCTAGGCAATATATCCAATTCATTTGAATGTATGTTTTTGCGCGATATTCCAAATGCCTGTCTCGCAGAATCAAGTTTTTGAAAATATTTTTCAATTTTATGAGCGTTTGTGTCAGCTTGTTCACATTGTCTTTTTGGTCTCGCTCCTTCTGTACTGTGCACCTTCCCATTTACACCAGAGATCTGTATATAATGATGAGATGCTCATGTCTCTGCCCTAACAATGGGAGTCATTGTCCCAAAGGCAGGAACGCAGACCTTTGGGACAATTCAAAATAAGGGCTTATTATTGACAGACTTTTGCGAGAGTGAAACCTCTCGCTTCTCATCTCCCTGCCGGCCAAACCCTCCCCTAACCCGGATGACGCTGGGCCAATTGTGCGCCGCCCCATGGGTCTCCATGTCGCGGCCAACTGCAATAGAGCCTGGACTCGAACCAGGATCTCTAGTGGCACAGCAGGCACTGTGATGCAGTGCCTTCGACCACTGCGCCGCTCGGGAGGCCTCGACAAACGGTTTTAACTCGCTATTTGCATTTGACCACGTACCACGTATCACTAGCGGCATTTTAGTCAGATAAAGATATACTAGCTGTTTAGTCTGTGTTTTATAAATGCGCAATAAGCATAAAACAATGATATAAGGAATTGTCAACTTGTTCTCATTCTGAGAAATAAGGTAGTGATTTCAACATCTGAACACAGAGGACAGGCTAGCATGCTGTTCAAACAGTTGGAGACGGACAGAAGGTTGTTCACAACAATTCAACTGTTTTTCCTTGTTACCTGAATTCAGAGCTTGTGTAATTAAACCTAGATCCAAGTTGGCTATCCTTGAAATATAAATATTAGCTGGCTACTCACTATCATGTGGGTTTGTGCTTGAGAGATTGTTTATGAGACCGGTGTTCATTTTCTATAATGCCTGCTACATTATTAGTGAATGTGCATTATGCATGTTTCTGATTAAATGTGTAACATAAAGAGCATTTTTATCATTATTGGGTCTTATGGTTGTGGAAGGCATACTTTCTTTATTTTTTTTTTTTTTAACTAGGCAAGTCAGTTAAAAACAAATTCTTATTTACAATGTCTACCTAGGAACAGTGGGTTAACTGTTCATGGGCAGTACGACAGATTTGACCTTGTCAGCTCAGGCATTCGGCCTAGCAACCTTTCGGTTACTGGCCCAATGCTCTAACCTAGGCTACCTGCCAACCCCGCATATATTCAGCCTAGGTATAATTTCACAAGCTCTGAATTCATTAGATTATTGCTTACTGTTTTAAATGCAGTATATTTTACCTTCAATTGTACAACAAAGCTTATTTAGAGAAAACATAAAACAAATCGAGATGCAGTATATATCGTGAGTCGCCCATAACTTAGATTTTTTTTTTAGATATTAGTTTTAGGCCATATCGCCCAGCCTTAGCTCCTTGATTGACTGGTATACAATCATAGCACACGCTCCAGCAGGTATATCTCACTGGTCACCCCCAAAGCCAATTCCTCCTTTGGTCGTCTTTCCTTCCAGTTCTCTGCTGCCAATGACTGGAACGAACTGCAAAAATCTCTGAAGCTGGAGACTTAAATCTCCCTCACTAGCTTTAAGCACCAGCTGTCAGAGCAGCTCACAGATCACTGCACCTGTACATAGCCCATCTGTAAACAGCCCATGTATCTACCTACCTCATCCCCATACTGTATTTATTCATTTAACTTGCTCCTTTGCACCCCAGTATCGCTACTTGTACTTTCATCTTCTGCAGATCTTCTATTCCAGTGTTTAATTGCTATATTGTAATTACTTCGCCACCATGGCCTATTTATTGCCTTAACTCCCTTATCTTACCTCATTTGCACTCACTGTATATAGACTTTTTGTTTTCTTTAGTTCTACTGTATTATTGACTATGTTTTGTTTATTCCATGTGTAACTCTGTGTTGTATGTGTCAAATTGCTATGCTTTATCTTGGCCAGGTCGCAGTTGCAAATGAGAACTTGTTCTCAACTAGCCTACCTGGTTAAATAAAGGTTAAATAAAAAATACCATCAGGAAGTAAATGGTCTTACTAGGTTCTGATTGGGCCTCTGTACCCTGAAGAAGACCACGACCAGACTGGTGGGTAGCAGCTCCCAGAAAAAGAGGATGATCCCAAAGATGATGTAGGCCTCTCCACTGATCTTCTCTATGTCTGCCTGGAGGGAAAACACACAGATCCAACAATTAGAGAAATGAAACACAGAAAAAATACACACATGGAGACACACACAAGTGCACATAATAGTTTGTAGGCCAGACAGTTCGGAAGCTACAGATGATCGATCGGTGGATGTGGTGGATTGAGATGCATTCCAATGCAAAAAACATATCTCTAATTTAAACTATACATATACAGTACCAGTCAAAAGTTTGGACACATCTACTCATTCAAGGGTTTTTATTTTTTACATTGTATAATAGTAGTGAAGACATCAAAACTATGAAATAACACATGTAGTAAACAAAAAAGTGTTTAACAAATCAAAATACATTTTAGATTTTGGATTGTTCAAAGTAGCCACCCTTTGCCTTGATGACAGCTTTGCACATGCTTGGTATTCTCTCAACCAGCTTTATGAGGTAGTCATGAAGGTAGTCACCTGTAATGCATTTCAATTAACAGGTGTGCATTGTTAAAAGTTAATTTGTGGAATTTATTTCCTTCTTAATGTGTTTGAGCCAATCAGTTGTGTTGTGACAAGGTACAGTAGGGGTGGTATACAGAAGATAGCCCTATTTGGGATGATTAGGTCTGTTCAAACTTTTGACTGGTACTGTATATACAGTCGTGGCCAAAGGTTTTGAGAATGACACAAATATTAATTTTCACAAAGTCTCCTGGCTCAGTTTGTATGATGGCAATTTGCATATATTCCTGAATGTTATGAAGAGTGATCAGATGAATTGCAATTAATTGCATGCAAATGAACTGAATCCCGAAAAAAACATTTCCACTGCATTTCAGCCCTGCCATAAAAGGACCAGCTGACATCATATCAGTGATTCTCTCGTTAACACAGGCGTAAGTGTTGATGAGGACAAGGCTGGAGATCACTCTGTCATGCTGATTGAGTTTGAATAACAGACTGGAAGCTTCAAAAGGAGGGCGGTGCTTGGAATCATTGTTCTTCCTCTGTCTTTCATGGTTACCTGCAAGGAAACAGGTGCTGTCATCATTGCTTTGCACAAAAAGGGCTTCACAGGCAAGGATATTGCTGCCAGTAAGATTCACCTAAATCAACCATTTATCGGATCATCAAGAACTTCAAGGAGAGCGGTTCAATTGTTGTGAAGAAGGCTTCAGGGCGCCCAAGAAAGTCCAGCAAGCGCCAGGACCGTCACCTAAAGTTGATTTAAGCTGCGGGATCGGGGCACCACCAGTACAGAGCTTGCTCAGGAATGGCAGCAGGCAGGTGTGAGTGCATCTGCAGGCAGGTGTGAGTGCATCTGCACGCACAGTGAGGTGAAGACTTAGAGGATGGCCTGGTGTGAAGAAGGGCAGCAAAGAAGCCACTTCTCTCTAGGAAAAACATCAGGGGCAGACTGATATTCTGCAAAAGGTACAGTGATTGGACTGCTGAGGACTGGCGTAAAGTCATTTTCTCTGATGAATCCCCTTTCCGATTGTTTGCGGCAAAAAGCTTGTCCGGAGAAGACAAGGTAAGCGCTACCATCAGTCTTGTGTCATGCCATCAGTCTTGTGTCATGCCAACATTAAAGCATCCTGAGACCACTCATGTGTGGGGTTGCTTCTCAGCCAAGGGAGTGTGCTCACTCACAATTTTGCCTAAGAACACAACTATGAATAAAGAATGGTACCAACACATCCTCCGAGAGCAACTTCTCCCAACCATCCAGGAACAGTTCGGTGACGAACAATGCCTTTTCTAGCATGATGGAGCACCTTGCCATAAGGCAAAAGTGATAACTAAGTGGCTCGGGGAACAAAACATCGATATTTTGGGTCCATGGCCAGGAAACTCTCCAGACCATTGAGAACTTGTGGTCAATCCTCAAGAGGAGGGTGGACAAACAAAAACACACAAATTCTGACAAACTCCAAGCATTGATTATGCAAGAATGGGCTGACATCAGTGGTTACACACAGTGGCCCAGAAGTTAACTGACAGCATGCCAGGGAGGATTGCAGAGGTCTTGAAAAAGAAGGGTGAACACTGCAAATATTGACTCTTTGCATCAACTTCATGTAATTGTCAATAAAAGCCTTTGACACTTATGAAATGCTTGTAATTAAACTTCAGTATTCCATAGTAACATCTGACAAAATATCTAAAAGCACTGAAGCAGCAAACTTTGTGGAAATTTGTGTAATTCTCAAAAGTTTTAGCCACGACTGTAGACTGATGAGGGGGTAAAATAACTGTATCAATTTTAGAAAATAAGACTGTAACGTAACAAAATGTGGAAAAAGTCAAGGTGTCTGAATACTTTCCGAATGCTCTGTATATATTCTGAACAAATATAAACTCAACATATAAAGTGTCCCGTGTTTCATGAGCTGAAATAAAATATCCCAGAAATGTTTCTCTCAAATTCTGTGCACAAATGTGTTTACATCCCTGTTAGTGAGAATTTCTCCTTTGCCAAGATAATCCATCCACCTGATAGGTGTGGTATATCAAGAAGTTGATTCAACAGCATGATCATTACACAGGTGCACCTTGTGCTGGGGAAAATAAAATGTGCAGTTTTGCCACACAACACAATGCCACAGATGTCTCAAGTTGAGGGAGTGTGCAATTGGCATGCTGACTGCATGAATGTTCACCACTGCTGTTGCCTGCGAATTTCTCTACCCTATAAACTACTCTATAATTAGAGAATTTGGCAGTATGTCCAATGAGCCTCACAACCGCAGATCACGTGTAACCACGCCAGCCAAGGCCCTCCACATCCAGGTTCTTCACCTGCGAGATCGTCTGAGACCAGCGATCCGAACAGCTGATGAAACTGAGGAGTATTTCTGTCTGTATTAAAGCCCTTTTGTGGGGAAAAACTCATTCTGATTGGCTGGGCCTGGCTCCCCATGGCTGCACCCCTGCCCAGTCATGTGAAATCCATAGATTAGGGCCTAATTAATTGATTTCAATTGACTGAACTGTAACTCAGTAAAATCATTCAAATTGTTGCATGTTGCATTTATATTTTTGTTCAGTATTGTTTGGGACTACTCAACAGAAAAAAATCTTGGCCAATCAACAACCTACCAACCAACCAATCGACCATTCGACTAAATGGGGTCAGCCCTCAACTGAGACAGAAACATACTTTAAGATAATTTCTCAGATAATCCCAAATACAAACACAAACCGACGTGGATAGATTAGATAGATAAGATTGTAGACATAGAAACAGAAACAAAGACACGTGAGTGTGAGTGTGTGTGGGTCTGCGAGTGTATGTATTTGTGACACACTTACTCAACAAGACACATTTAAACCAATAAACCAAGACAGACAGTCACCCAAACACACACAGTGGCCCAAGACTAGCCTAGGGAACTAGGAAAACCTCCAGTACAGGGCCGTCTGTCTCAGGGTTTGAGACCAGATCTAGGTCACTAGCACCAGGCAGTCCTTTGCTGTGATTCCCCCCCCCCCCTCTCCTCGCCTGGCCTAGCTGGGTTATTTATAGACAAATGAAGACCTTTCCCCCACAGAGCCCATATCCTGCCAAATCCCAAATCCCCCCCAATCCAAATGGATTGTTGCTGCAGAAGCCACATTGCTCTCAGCCACTCAGCAAACAGATCTGGATAGAATGGCTCTGTCATCAATGTCTTCTGGACGGATTGAACTCAAGCCAAGTGTCAATTTAGAAGGGAGACTGGAGAATGGTCGTAAACATGAGATGTATGCACAGATACACACAGAGGGACTCATACACACATACGGTACATATAGTGCTCATCCTTAAAGATTAAACAACCGGATTTTGTGGATAGATGAAAAAGTATGAATTCAGTTATCAAAATGAAATTATAATTGAAAACATGTTATTTCCATCAGTACATGTGTGCTTTAGTGTTGTTTCTTTGGCAACTGTTGTATAAGTGGCATATACACTTAAATATAGAGTCATATAAAAGAGCTTAGTGTTCACAGGCACAAACAACACATGTACGCACACAAACACAAGCGCTTATCGGAGCGTACGTGCGCACAGACACACACACAGAGTCATGTAAAAGCAGAACACACACAGACGGGCACATACATATCCACATTGTACACACATTGACACTTAAATTGGGCATACTCGTGTGCACAGTTGAGACAGAGAAAACCCCCCAAAAATGTGTGTGAACTATCATCTATGCAACTAACGCAGAATGGATGTGACTGCGGATTAGTTGCAGACATAGCCTAATCATACAGACACATACATACAGTGTTTGCAGACTGATCAGCCCTATAATAGATGATTAATTATGTCAGACACCCGGGGTGAGTGTTTGGCTGGCAGAACAGCAAGCTTTGAATGTCTAGGACAGCAGAGTTCACTGAAGGTTTAACAGGCCTGACCCACACGCCCCTAGTCCTCTCAGTGACTTAACACTAACAATCCTCATGATCATCGTCAACATTTTACGCTTGTGTGTGTGTATTCCTAACCACGGCTATCCTACCTGGTCAGAGACGTTGTACCAGCTGTAGTTAAAGGCGCTGGGACGGTTCTCTGGAGAGAGAGCCACCACCACCAGGTTATAGCTGGCCCTGGACGTGTAGAGCAGGATGACTGCAGCACCTATGACAGTAGCTTGGCACACTGACGTACCCTACAGCGTAGGTAGGGAGAGAGTGAGAGAGATATTGTATTACATTTTTGGGATTTTAGTCATTTAGCAGACACTTGTCTAGAGCGCCTTTCAGGAGCAATTAGGGTAAAGTGCCTTGCTCAAGGGCACAGACATATTTTTCACCTAGTCGGCACAGGATTCGAAACAGCAACATTTCAGTTACTGGCCCAATGCTCTTACCCACTAGGCTACCTGCCGTATGGTGCACCTCTAGAGCACTAAGGGATGATCAATGAATCATTAATGAATTGAATTGATTGATTAAGTAACTGATTGGTTAGTTGGCTAATTGGTTAAGTGACTTATTGGCTAATTGATTGATTTAATGCTTGATTGATGGCCGCCCAGTACCTTGGATTCGAGGTAGACGTTGGACGAGGACATCTTGGCAATCTTGAAAATGCACACAGCCAGCGAGATGGCGCAGAGTACGAAGAGGCTGTCGTTGACCAGCACCCGGGCCAGCACCACCTGCCGCACCTCTGCCTCGCCCGCCCCGCCCCCCATGCCACCCCCTATGCCCCCCTGCACCAGCATGGCGCATGTCAGGTTTACTACGAGGAAGAAAAGGCTGGCAAAGATGAACGCCAGATGCATGGGCAGCCTGCGGAAAAAAACACAATTATAGGTGGTACAAGAACTAGCTTCCAATACACAACATTACAATAATTCTATACAACAATAAATGAATAAAGCTTAAAACACCCAAAACCTCATTCCATTCTACTGCATTGGCTCAGTCAATCTTCCCAGTTCCCCCTTCTCCACCTGCTCTTCTCCTCTCTTCCTTTACCCCCTCCCCCTTGCAGGATGTGTGTATGGGTTGTGCTTGTGAATGTGCGTGTGTGTGCATTTGTGCATGTGTGTGTGCCTACGTGTGTGGTGCTGGGAATTGTAGAGGACTGGGATGGAAAGGGGGGAGGAGGGTGTGTGGTGGATTTGGGGATTTGAGCTTGCAGCTTTTCATTTCGCATCAGACATTAATCGGCTGGGTGATCAAAGTGTTTATTAGTCCAGAAATTCAGACACCACCTTCCCCCATCCACATCAAACAGTCAAGGGTGGAGACAGCTGAGACGAAGCTCAGAGGCATTATTAGAGTTCATCAAGATTACTGGACAGTCCATTCCACTGTATCTACAATAACACACTCTAGGCATACAGTGAAAGTCAATCATTGATACTGTACAGAGCTTGGCCAACTTGGTTTTGTAACTAGGGCTCTGAGTATCTGAACGAGAGCCATGTTGTCACCAAAGGTTTGATCGATCCCATTCTAGTAAGAACGTACTTTTTCATGTCATTTGTCATGTGTCATTTTCATGTTATGTTATTCCCATTGAGTCATTTGCAATTGGAAGAAATGGTAGCAACTGCAATGCATCAACCATTTTCACTTAGTAACAGATGACAGTGAAAGTACTGGTACCCCATTAATAATTTCATAGTAATAACACACTATCTTACATGATGGTGCCCAGTGTGAGGAACTCAGTAGTCCATAATAGTTCAGCATTATAGACGGACGGAGAGTAAAAGGATGTTCAACATTGTTCAACATATGACATTAAAACGACACCTCGCTACAGATGACTGGTGCATTTCGGAGGTTTGGGGGTGTGTCTTTTCAAACAGCCATGGCATTTCAACTCTCATGGCATCGTTTTAAGAAAACACTGTCCATTCCCATACACCAGCTTTCATTTGGGTTATTGGCCATTTGATGCCCTCCTGCCCAACATTCTCTCCCCTGCATTGTCCCTCGCCTCACCCCAATCAGTATAAACTCAGTTAGACTAACCCAGACACGGAGTCAGCAAAAATTCCACTAACTTGTATTTGTTGAGCTCCGGAGAATATTTTGCTTTGGCTTTAAACATTACCTGGGGAGACAGAGAAGGGACACATTGTTAATAACAGTTTACTCATCATTAAACATTCACACATTGATATTGCTGAGGAGCACAGAAAAGCATGTGGTGGCAGCAGTGTCACTCAAAACAGATAGAAATAGACACCAACATGAATCAAAGGTGGGTGCCCTGCTGTTGGGTAAAGAATTGAATACATGCAATCAGTATTAGGTCTTCAAAATACTTTTCACACTACCGAGCTGAACAGAGCCGAGCCCAACCAAGCTGTACTGGGCTGCCCTGATTACACAGCCACGGTCCACCATAGTTGCTGACATCGACAAAATAAAATATCCAAGCCAGTACAGTTTGGGACAGCACAATAGTGTGAAAAGGGTACAATTCTGGGGACAAAGGAGACCCCAACCGTTCTGCAACGTCTGCGGACTGACCGTTGGGGGACGCAGACGCCGATGGGGTTAAGGTCTCTAGTGACAGTGCCTTGGCATTCTGCCACAGAGGCTTGTTGAGAAATTATCAGTCAGCGTCTACAACTGAGGCGTGCCCAGATAGGCCTAAAATCTTGGCTAAATTTGTGGGGCTGGCTGGAAGCCAGATGAAGAGAGGGGGAGCAGCGGGGGAGATAGACTCTTCTCCTCTTCCCTCTGCTCTTTACTCTCCTCCACCTCTGAACCGCTGTGTCCCTTCCCTTCTTTCTAATCTTCACTGATGAAGCAGTCCCAGAGCAAAAAGAGTAGAGCACAGAGCCATCATGGGGCCTATTAACACATTCCTCGATACAGCAGTTTACACAACATGAGGATAATGTTAACAAGGCAAGGAAACTGTCCTCTATGTGTATTTCTAGTCGAATGTGGCTGTCTCGGAGTGTGCCATGTGACAAAATAGCAGCCTTTAAAATTCTGGGGGTGACATTTTTATAGTTTCATCATTTTTGCGCTATGCACAATTATTTTGCATTATGGCAATGTTGCTCTGAATCTCTAACAGAGATTCTAACAAAACATCATCAAAAAGGACACTGCCACAGAAAAGGCAGCCATCATGATGAAAGAGATCCAGAAAACATTCTCTCACAGATGCTTCTCCCATATCAATGGTCTTCAAAGCAGGCCATTTCACGCTGTTATTATCAGTATCACTGGTCACCCTAGCGGAGCTCTGTCTGGGGGATCTTTGATATCTGACTTAGTGGTGAAGTGCCTGTACAATGGGTTCCCAACACTTCTTCCCCTGGCAGAGCTATATCTCTCTGTGTGTGTGTGCGCGCGCGCGAGAGCAATATAGAGAGAATGAGAGAGAAAAATCATGTGTGAGCAAAGAAGAGGGAGAGTGCTTGTCATTGACACTATGGACAGTTGAGTGACACGCCTTACTAGATATTTGACACATTTTGAGTGAATCAAGAATTATAGCAAGCCACACACACAAACACACACACCTTGAAGGCTTCAATATTCACACACTCTAAGTATAAAACAAACAGGTAACACTTTATTTGGATAGTCCATCTGTACTCTTGTTGACAGCTTTGCAAGCACTCAGCTCTCTTCATTGTGTATACGCTTGTGTTTCTCTAGATACTCATCCTCTTGCAAGGGACCGTGATTCTAATTAGAATCTACAAACTGACTTCTGTACAAAAAAAGTGCACAAAAATAGTTTGTCTGGCATTTATATTCTAACACTTATAGGCGTGTCCAGTGTCTACATTACTGTCCCGATTTGTTATGGGAATGCCCAGCACAACCAGAAACTGAACTCTTCTTGCAAAGGAACCTCAAATACTCTTTTCACAATACTAAGCCGAGCTTAGGGGCTGAAGGAAGTTCCAAAATGTGGGAAGGGTAGAAGAGTGGGTACGTGCTGAGCTAGTCCACTTAGGGAACAACTGTGAAATTCAGTCTGTGTCGAAATTCCCTGACACCTTTGAGAGAGAACGAGAGGGTTCGGATTCCATGGCACTGAACTCTACACATCACCTGATGCTGACAGTTATTTATTGGAGAGGGCATCGTTAAGTGTTTGTGTGTGTGTGTGTGTGTGTGTGTGTGTGGACCTAAAATGTTGTGTGCTCTAAAATGCAAATGACCAGGTTCAGAGCTCATGAGCATGCATTGTGTGTTGTGTGTGTGTGTGTGCAATGTAATAATGTGTTGAAATATTACCCAGTTCAGAGAACGTGTACTAGTTTATGGGTCTGTATCTGAATGTTCCTGTACATGTCTGTGTCAGAGTGCTTGTGTCAGTCAGTGTCAGTGTGTTGAGGGGGGTTTGGGGAAGGATTAACACCTGTGTAGTGGAGGTTACCCAGTCTCTCCAGCCTGCCAGCCAGTCAACCAACCAGGCAGAAAGCCTGATGCTAATCTGATTGCAGACTAAGGCTGGACTGGGCCAGATAGAGAGAGGGCTGATGGGGAGGCAGACAACAGAGCTGGGAAAGGAGGGTTAGTAATCAGGGCGTCATGCACCCTAAAAATCTGTGGGGGCACAAAGTACGTGAGGATGACTCGGCAGGGCTAGGCCCGTGTCCTTAAATTGGCAAAAAAAATACTAATGTAAACACCCCTTTCCTGCACGCTAGAGCCATAATCATTATGCTTAATTCCATGTCAAAAATGTAGATTTTTCTGCATATCTAAGCATACCTCGAGCGGTTTGTATCCTGGTGTTTATTTTAAAATGTTTAAAGAAACTAAATATGCTTCTCTACAACTCTGCTAAAATCTCGGTGAACGATTGAAAGGAATGGGAGTCTGATTCAGTACATTAACCAATGGCTTGCTTCTACCATGTCTACCAACCTTGCCAGCAGGCATGCTAGCTAAGATAGTTAGACAAGCTTGCCACTCTAACATCATTGGTAACCTGAAATGGCTTACTGGTAGCTAGTTATGAGGTTGGGAGATTGGGAACCTATGTGGGCAAGCTAAAGTCAACTTTATAAAATTGCTAGGTGGCTAGTAGTATTACAGAGAAACCCCCAAAAATATATCCTTTTTTTTTTAACAGGACACATTTTGTAAACATGCTCCCTATGGCATGACACCTTTGTTAGTCATTCCTGCTTGTCCTCTATTCGACTAGCTACCCGGGAATCCACACTAAATTTTGTTCACCACTCCATTTTGAGAGTGAAACAATTGCGAAAAGGAGCAAAATTTAGTGTGTATTTCAGCCTGATACTAAATTCTTAGACTCCTGGGCTTGGATTACTTGTCTACAACACTGGGTATTGGTTTGTTAATGTCTGTCAGTCAATCTAAGTCACCTGATTCTTAGCATAGATGGTAGGCAATGTCCCCTCTAAGCTGTGCGCGTGCGCAGAGGAAATATCAGCCCATGGAGAGAAGCACAAGACTGAACTTCACTCAACTTTCTCGAGTTTTCCATGTTAGTTAACACTATCGACATTTCCCTTAACCGTGGACATTGTGATCAAATCAATGCAATATTGGTCACTTTCAATGCAACATACCGAAACAAAAGGCTTAACGCATCGGAGTACAATTCTATTGTGTATGACTCAGCCCGTAGACCAATTCGGCATAACCAATCAGAGCTGCAGTAAGCCTATATGCAAATGAAAATAGCCATATATGGATCTGTGCCCTTTACTTTGAACTGGACTGTGTTTACAGCTGTGGTCGTTAGTAGATGCACTTGTTTTGAGATCAAAGCAACATTTGCATGTAGCCACCTGTGCACATTTTGTTCATATCCTTTGCTAGTTAAAGATTTATTAGCCCAGTTACAGATCATTTGTAGTCAGCAATAGGGGAGTCATTGCTTCCTACAAGAGAAAAAAAACATTCATTTCTAGACATCTTTGAAAAGTGAGTCAGGTAAAGATATTTTTTTTGTCTTAAAGCGGCAGTGTTGTATTTTGAGACAAGCTTGAATAACCGAAAGGCAGAGGGTAGCATAATTTGTCTGATTCTCTGTAAAATAATTGTATGGGAATAATAATGCATTTTATTTTGTAAAGTGGTTTCTTCCATTAAACAACAACATTTTCAGTCACCTCCTTGTCTGAAGGACAAGTGGACAAACAGGTTAATGTCAAGCCCTGCATGTTTTTTTCAAAAGTCTCATGGAATATGTAGGTCTACTGTACATTGAACACCACACATTGGCTGGTACTGTAGGCTGAATGATAGAATAGCTATTTCCATGTTAAAATGTTATGGGGTGCATTTCCTCCATTGTTTTTGATGGTAGGTGTCATGAGTCCGACCGAGGTTGGCTCCCCGTCCCGGTCGGGTTGCGCTCGGCGGTCGTCGTCGCCGGCCTATTAGCTGCCACTGATTGTCTTTCCTCCCCCTCCTTGTATGTTTATTGTTAGCACCTGTTAGTGAGTCATTAGTTGGGCTTTATTAGACAGCCGGCCCGCCTGTTTCTTTGTGCGGGATTAATTATTGTGACCTTCGGTTATGTAGTAGAGGAACGTGTTTGTTCCTGGTCGTGTATTCTGCTGTACTGTTTTCGTCCCCCGCGTTTGGGGCATTTGGTTTTGAGCACCCAGTGTTGCATGAGTGTTTCCTGCGTCTGACTCCACACCCACGACACCCGGAGCGTTACAGTAGGCCACTCTGGTAGGCCTACATTATGATCAAACAGCTACAGTATCCTACTTGGCAAATGTTAAAATTGCGGGACCTGAAATTTGCTCAATGCCAAAAAAGATTAGAGGGAACATTGGTGGTAGGTTTTTTTTCTTGGATGTCTCATCGGAAACTAAAACATCCTGCGAAGATCCATGAGAAAGCACTGCTTCTAGGATGGTAGTGAAAAACAGAATTGTAATTGGGTCATAAGAGAATTGGGTGGGTAGAGTGGTCAGTCACTCTTGAAAAACAGATATTTTTTCTCAATGAGACTAACTCCGATATACAGAAGTTCAATAGAAAACAGACAGCAGGGAGGTTAGAGAGATGTCAGGATTCAGGAAAGTGTTCTAACTCTAGAACAGTGGTACCCAACCTTTTTTTTTGAATCGTGGAACACCTTGATGGATCTATGAGTTTGATAGTTGCCATGGCGCCATAGTAGCAGCCTAGGCAGAGAGCTCCTGTAAATGTGTATTGTTTTTAAGTATTATTACGTCTTTTTTTATTCATTTATTTTGTTAGCTTATTTAGTATTGATTATAAATATAATCGATCCACAGTTTTAAGACTGGCTAGTCAGTTGGTGTGCTAAGATAACTGAGAGGCTAGCTAACTAGCTACTTAGCCATTGTTTTAATTTGAAAAACAGAAGAATTTGCTTGGAGATTGTAAAATCTTGTTGAAATTGTGCAGATCTCCAAAGTGGTTACTCCAAGACTTTTCCAGTAACTGATGTGCAGTGATCCTTTGGCGACCTAGCAGCGCTTAGCTGGCATCACCCAGTTGGGTGCTACACGATGTTGGAGGAATAGTTTACCACAGACCCTACAGAGACTCTGGGGATGGCAAGGAGGTGCCTTGATCACCGGCTCCCTGACCTCCAACATGATTGGAACTAGTTTTATTGATCTCACATACCACAGCTGGTTGGACAGGAGGATGGTACAGAGGATGGTACAGTGCTGGTGGAAAGCTATGGCTGGCAACAACACCTGACTCCGTACTTCTGGACGCTGCCACAGATCAAGCAGTACCAGGACCTCAGGTGAATTTCATTTTCATTGCATTGTATTGTATGAGGTTATCCTTCTTACTCAGTTTACTCTACTTAAGTTTCTTACAACCACATAAATTCGTCCTTTAACTTGTCATGGTCTCAACTCACTGGGTCTGGATCATGGGATCATTGTCATGGTATAAATCTTGGTCTTGGCATGACCCTGAATATTAACTTAGTCTTTGGTTTATAAACCATAGGCAATCCAATTTGAAGGAGAAGACAATATTCACTGACAACCCAGTTGACTACTCTTGAATGTCCAATGCAGGCATTTGTTTTCTCTCAATTAAGTACCTAGCAAAAAATAATATGTTTCTTTTTCACCACTTTGATTGAAAATAATCAGTAAGGCACTTAATTGTTACCCAGAAATGATTTGATATTGAGATAAAAATGGCTACATTGGGCATCAAAATGATCACTACTGTGCATGGTTCTCCCTTTATTGCAACTTTTTCACTATGTTGTTTCGATATTGACAAATTTAGTGGGGTGGTAAGGAATTCAGGTAAATATTTCAAATATGCAACACAAACTAAGTGTGAGTAGTATTTATGTCTACCTGACATATGATGGAAGATGTGTGTGCTGATTTTGTAGGGGAAAAATAGGGGAAAAATAGGATAAAAATGTGCATCACTTCTGTAGAATGGCCCATATCTACTGAAATAAAATAATCTTCGATCAATATTGTATAGTAATAGGCCTCCCATGTGGCGCAGCAGTCTAAGGCACTGCAGTGCTTGCTTGAAGCATCACTACAGATCCGGGTTTGATCCCGGGCGGTGTCACAGCCAGCCGCGACCGGGAGACCCATGAGGCGACACACAAGTGGCCCGAGTCTGTACGGGAGTTGCAGCAAGACTGTAACTACCAATTGGATATGACAAAATTGGGGAGAAAAAGCGGTAAAAAGTAATAAAAAAAAAAATTATATAAAAATGTATATATTGCATAGTAATACAAACACAAAACAGTTACCTACGCCTCGGCAGAAAAATGCCTTCTCTCAGGGTTTCCCAAACTCGATTCTCGGGACCCAAAGGGATGCACATTTGTTTTAGGCCCTAGCACTACACAGCTGATTCAAATATTCAACTGATTATCAAGCGTTGCCCTATCTTCTATTGTGTCACTAGGCAGGGAGTCTTGGCATAAATTTTATATAACTATGGGTTAACTGTGAGAAAGCCCACATTCACACTCTTGGTAAATCGTCCGTCTGATGACTCAGCTAAAAAAAAATAAGCTTCTTCAACTAAATTACCCTCTTTATCCCTGGCAGTCTCGGTGGTTCTCTGACAGATTTACAGGGGCTTAACACATCATTTCCTGTTGACCTTTTCCCTCTCTATGAGGATGAACAACCCATTCAGAACTGCAGAAGCATCCCGTAGCCCTTTACACTCACAGCCCATCATCTTGTACACAGGTTAAAAATGGCAGATTTGGTCATTGAAATGTGCCTCAATTGGAACACAGTGACATACTATATCTATGATGTCAGAGCTCAGTCTGTCCACTTTACAGGGCTGTATGGGTTTCAACTGAGCCATTCTAAATGTTTGTACCAAGCGCAACAAAAAGATGCCCCCATCCCCATTGTTGCTATCTGAGTGAGGGCAATGCAGTAAATCGAGAGGAGTTGATGTGTTCTGAAAGATGAGACGTTAAGGATTATAATAAATACCGCTTTGATGTCATGCAAGCAAACCAAACACCGTTGAGTACAAATGTGCATTTCACATTTCAAAATGAACTCATTTAATTTATAGTATAAACATTTATGATCGCTATGAATGATGTACAGTCAATAGAATGACATGCGTCATACCCTGGGTTGTCCTGAACAGAATGAGCCATATTGTGAAGAAAGTTAGTCGCGGAACACGCACTTGAAAGCCCTCATGACTCCGTTAAGTACTTTGTGAAAGCCTAACACTGTAAGATCTGTAAAATACCATAAAAAAATATTGTATTCTATAATTTAGCTAGTCATGTTGGCAATAGTTGAAATTATGCCCACCTGACCCAGATTAAGATTTATAATGGAATGTTTTTGCATTGAGTAAACAACAACAGCAATTGTGTTATGGTGGGGATACAGAGCTGTGTTCCCTACAAAAAAAACTACAATGTGCTTGTTTCAGTTCCTCAACAGCAAAGCTAGTAGAGCAAAAAAAAAAGCCCCTTATATTTTAAGGTTCTTTCTTTCCTCGAGTCATAAAAGTGCATTAAAATTACGTAGGAACTGTGCCATTTGGAGAGATGTGTAGCCACTTGGAGAAACCAGTTAGTCCTCTCACTCAAACCCTTGTAATAGTTTTTTTCTTATGTTGCAACTACCCCACAATTTCAAGGAATATTCTTATTATATTACTGAATGTATCCAGAGTATTTTCAGATTTTGTTATTGAAAAATGCTTCAATAAGTACAGTGTAAAATGCACATTAAATCAACAGTGTATTCTTTGGTCTAATAATTTCCCCATAATCTCCAAAGTGCATTTTCTATTTATTCTGTTAGAAACATTTAAATGTTGCCTTATCCATATATGCCAATTTCCATGAGTGTAAAGGGTTAATGTAATGTAATCCTTCAGTCAATCACAGTGGACTGACTCTAAGGTAAAGATCAATGTATACTGAGGTATCACATCTGGGAGATGTGTCTACGCAGATTTCTCAAAAACTTATGTTATTAAAAAAAAGTTATTATGATTGTAGTAACAGCTTTATAAATAATATTGATTAATATATGCCATTTAGCTGACACTTTTATCCAAAGTGACTTACAGTTATGCGTGAATATATTTTTTGTATGAGTGGCCCCAGCGGGAATCGAACACACAATCCTGAAGTTGCAAGCGCCATGCTCTACCAATTAAGACACAGAGGAACACATCTAAACTTTAGAAGCTTTCAGTTGAGGGCAAAAGTTGAGAGTAGTAGATGAGAAAAAGTATTTTGAGCATAATGAAGGATACTATGCCACTGATGCAATAGGAAAGGAAGCCCATTGGGTTAATACATCTGGGTTGTGTTCAGTAGGGCACACTGTCACACAACACTTTGCATTAAAAACAAACAAAAAAAGCAGTGTTCTTATTGGAAAAGTTCAGGCACCTCCCCATTTTACTCTGTTTCATAACATTTTGTCCCTAATGAATGCATTGCAGATTTCAGCAGACAGATGTTTATATGCGAGAGTTCGAACCGTAGGTTATATGAGTTCAGTATTGTGAAGATATGCAGGGTCATGACTTCAAGTCAGAGGAATGCACCATTCTATTGTGTCCTCAGGGTCTAGCGCTGGCTTTGACAACGTCAC
This sequence comes from Oncorhynchus mykiss, assembly GCF_057628025.1. NCBI lineage: Eukaryota > Metazoa > Chordata > Actinopteri > Salmoniformes > Salmonidae > Oncorhynchus > Oncorhynchus mykiss. Next base: position 33,325,446 of record NC_143040.1, read on the forward strand.
GACTGGCCTTAACCCAGTTTCATTCATGACTTGGGGTCAGGCTGTAAAAACCATTTGACTGGAACTTGAACACGATAATCTGACAGACAAAAACACTGAGACCTGGAAGGGCCTCTGTTTTCAATGCATGGTCCTCTTGCTACCAAGAAAAACCTGTTTGTCCAACCGGAGGCAGACAAACAGAGACAAACAGACAGGCCCCATTTCCCAGCCTTCTCTCCATCACTCATAGAGGGGAGAGAGAGAACAAGAGACACTGGGAGAGAAAGAGCAAGAGAGAGAGAGAGCGAGAGTGAGCGACTAAAAGAGGGAGCAAGAGAAAGAGATCGAGACTGGGAGGGAGAAAACAACAGAGATAGACATTCGAAAGAAAGAAAGGAGATTTAGGTTGTGAGGAACAGGAAACTCATGGTGGAAAGGTTGTTGAGTCAGATGCAGATGACGCTCCACACATGGCCCATACTGTCTGAGACACAGGTCACATGCACATGACGGGTGTAATGTTACACAAACGTTTGTGCAACACCTGCGGCCAGACAGTCACATTCATGCCACTCTCGGGAGCATGTGGATAGGATAGTTAGGCTAGATACATCGGCCATATAGGTGCATGTCTCTGCTACCTCTTTGGTAGCCTCTACCAAAGAGGTAGCAGAGACATGCACCTATATGGCCGATGTATCTAGCCTAACTATCCTATCCACATCCTCACAAATTGTAATAAAATTGTAATCAATGCTTTTCATTTGCAATCACGACGGAAGAAAAACCGAAGGACGGACAATTTCTTGATTTCATTGATAACCACATTCAGGCAAGTCCAGGGGAAGAAACAAAACAACATTCCAGAATCCTGGTATTCCGAAAGGAAACAAATGATATTGGTGAATAAGAGCTCTGTTGGACTGGTCTGGTCACCTACTTCCACTGTTTATGTAGGGTGAAGTTACCCCAATACGCAGATCTTGGGTCAATTTAGCGTTTCCCCAGATTTGGATTGGGGAGGGGAAGCTGATCTTAAAATGTACCGCGGAGCATATCCCACAGTCAGGTCTGTAGAATTCATAGGGCTTTGGCTGCCAATACTGTGCCATAGTGCCAACTCTGGCCTAGATAGTTAAACATTACGACACCGTACTACGTTCAACACCGCTCCAATCAGTCAATGGTGGTGCAGAAATCTTCGTGAGACCACTTGTCTGTGTTGGAGTTCGAGTAGTCTCCTGTTTTTCTTCAATCTTCCACTCTCAGATCATTTATATCGCATGGGCTTGCATAGCGATATCCAGTCGGAACACATTATCTTTGCAAGGACACACCAGCTAACTTGTTACACACTTGTTTATTCTCAGGTGTTTGAAAAAGAGTGAATCCCCTAAAAGTTGCAATCAATATTTCCCAGTTTGGGCAGAGAATGACACACCTTTTGATGACAAAGAGTCTTTAGTCAAGATGGTACCATTTTGCTGTCTCTCTCTCGCCTCCCCCTCTCTCTCCCTTGTTTTTCTCTCTGCTCTTTTCACTGTTGCATAAGTCACATGTCAGTTTAACTGTAATATCACACAGCAGCCAGCCAGGCTCCGGCAATGCATGCATTAGGCCAGACAGCAATTTGCACAGATCACATGCATCGGGGAATGGTTGTTTAATGTAAACAGTTGGTATTCAAGGCACAGCAAGCCATAATGTGTTTCTGCCACACAACCAGGAGAGTTGCTGAAAGTGTAATCTGACAAATTAATTGTTTATCACTTCGCCCCCATCTCCTGGGATGAGGTGGGAGGGGAGGAGGGAGAGGGAGTATGGATGGAGATAGACTTTTACAAGGGGAATACAAAAGCACATGACACCTCATGCATGGCTGTGTCATCGGAAAAGAGGACAAAAAAGCCTTGACACCTGACTTGTCTGTGAAACAGTCAACACACACACCTTATGGCAACAACTCCAGACCTAACCTCCCCTTGATGGAATGCCATGTCAGATAGGGCTGTGACGATACCAGTGCTGCAATATTTTTTTCATGGCAAAAATGAAAACACGAAGCAGACCTAACTCTTTGGTCCTTCAAAACCAGGAAAATAAATAACTGACTCTGGATGAGAACATAATGAAGTGTGTTTCCGACATTAGGGGCTGTTTTCCTAAAGAAGTTAAATACACTTCGTGTTTTGTTTCCTTGTCGCGATACTGATATCGTCCCGGCCCTAATGTCAGAACAAAGAAAAAATTAGCAAATCACCAACTTTACTGAATTACCACAATTACCTAGGTATATTATAGTGTTACCCACAGATGACCTATTTCAATCAGAACTGTCAACATGATGCACCATACGGACTGTAAACACAAATCATCAACTAATTGGGGCATGTGTTATTTGAAAATTGCAACAGCAGGTACCAAGGGATATCCCACGGATTGTCCTCATAAACTCATGACGAACATACATTGAACAGATGATGAAGGTCACTGCCAAAGGTAATGGGATGTCTCCAGGTGCGATCCCCCATCTCCCTCACACAACAACCCCTCCAATACACTATGACCATCCTTATCCATCTTTACAAGAAAGGGTCTATATTTGGCAGATACATTTGAGAGACTTCAGATGATCTATGCTATATGTGAGGCAGAGGGCTAGAGCGCTTTGCTCCTATACTGCTCGCTGCCTACAAACCCCTTTTTGTGTGACTGGAATAGTACAGGACAAAGAAAGGGGTGATGTTATGCTTCTGATTGGCTACCGTGTTTAAATGCCACCTTGTGGCAGTATCAGTGCACTTGCAGCCTTTCACTCGAGCAAGAGAAGCTTTGCTTTGCTGAGACTTGGGGAGAGAAAAACATTCACACACCCCTCTCTTTGCTCCTCTCCAAGCGATGGACATATGCCACACAGAGGATGCCAGTACTGCTCTGGGACACAGTAGGGATTGTCTTACAGGTTTGAGGGTTGTTGTTGCTGCTGTGCGCAGTGAGTCAGTACACAGTGGAACAAAGACAAGAGAAAGGGTGCATGAGAGTGACTGCTGTAGCCTACAGTGTGAAGAAGAGCTGATTGGAAGCTAGGTTTTGAGGCTGTGGGAACCAGGTGAATAGTCATGATAGCAGGGTTGGTTTTAGTCTGCAAAGGAGATCTACTCTTTTGAACTGGATTTTCCTGCAAATGACTATAGGTTAGTTTTGAGACTATTTTTCCAGTTGATAGTGATGTATCCTAAATAGGTAGACAAAGGTAGAAATATGCAATATACTCCTTTGTATATTTGGGTATTATTCTACACACTTTCTATTATTTTAATGAGCTCCACCACTAAAAAAGTACAGCACAGCAGAGCTCAGTAGAGTAGAGTACAGCACAGTAAGGTTCAGTACAGGAAGGTCAAGTAAAGTATAGTTCATTACAGTACATTATAGTATACTCAACTCTACTGTACTGATCTCCACTCTATTCTACACTACAGTACTGTACTGAAGTATATTCTACTTTTCTTTACAGTACAGTACTGAACTATACTTTTCTGTAATGTGCTGTACTGCGCTCTGCTCTACTCTACTGTACTTTACTGTTGGAATCAAGGCCAGGGCGGACTGACCAAATTTCAACAACTTTTCAAAATATATGGATATCCGGTGTTGGTCGGTGCTCAGTGGGTGAGGATGCTGCTTACAGTAAATGGAAAGAGAGGGATCTCATGGGTAGGTGCTTACCTCCTAACTGTTCTACATTTGCACACACTGTACATAGATTTTTCTATTTTTATTTTCTATTGTGCTATTGACTGTACGTTTGTTTATGTGTAACTCTGTGTTGTTGTTTTTGTCACACTGCTTTGCTTTATCTTGGCCAGGTCGCAGTTGTAAATGAGAACTTGTTCTCAACTGGCCTACCTGGTTAAATAAAGGTGAAACAAAAAAAATAAAAAGGTGTTAGTAAGAGCTGGGAGAGATGGCATTAATTAGAGAGAGGGGCTGTCTAGACTGTTCACACTCTTGCTTTGACCATCAGATGACAGAAAGAGAAAGAAAACAGTTATCAGCTGAACATGACAGTACTATGCCAGTGGAAAGGAGATGGCCCAACTATGGCTTGTGACTTCTATGATTTCCCATTGTAGCTAGCAATTTTTCTGAAATTTTGTTACCGATTTTAATCACTTAATAATTAATAAACAAAGTCGATATTAGTAAAAACACTAGAACTGATTGATAGGTCTACCTTTACTTCTGTGAACTTTCATTATCCTCCCTCCTCATGAGGGAGATAAATGAGACAAATGAGACAATATCTTCAAGATATGTATTGATGTATTTCTAATATCTTTTAAAATTTGTTGTGGTATTTTTTTTTACAAGACTCCTTTTCCATCTGTCTGACAAGAATTCAAAACCGTTTGTTATTTGTATTTGTTGGGATGGAAAACAGTTGAAAAATGTATATTTGCCTTAATTTCTCAAAAATACAGACTCAGCTTTCATTTGACACCCAATTTGTCATGCGCTTGTGAACTTTACATGTTGGTGCTCATGGGTCCTTTTACATGGAAATGGCCCTATAGGCATATTGTCTGGAGACACACTCTTTACTCATAAATGTAAGCATGATAAATTACACGTACAAAAAAAACATGATAAACATGTTTAGTTGATAGGCCTATAATAAAGATGACGTATGACAGATTGTGTGTACATGAAAAACATGACATTGCAACATCAGAAAATGTATCAACATCCACTTACCTGTGCAAAATAAAGATTGAGCAGACACAGAGTGAAAAATTGGAGGCATACTGGAAAACAGTACAACAGCCAGTAAGGCAAAGGCTGCAACTGGTTTGCTTGGACAACGTTCTTGAAGTAGAATGAAAATAATGTAGTCCTTAGCGCTGACCACAGCAAGCAGAGAAAAAGAAAGACACTCTGGTAGCTGAAGCGCTTGTGTCCATAACGCAAAATGAGCCAAAGTTGCAAGTAAACGAACACAAAAAGTAGCGAATATAGGATGGTATAAACAATGGTGAGTCCGAGCTCCACAGATGGAGGAACCGCAGCTCGAATCGGTTCATCACTTGAGTCCGTTACAGACGTGAAAACACTTAAACTGACCTGGTTTTCTTTCAACAACATAGCGAACGGATAAGCGTAACAACAACGACTTAAATAAGCATATCTAATGTTTTATTCTAATATAGTAGAAGATCCAGTTTTTGATGTATTTCCCACGAATTTTGTATAATTTATTTTTTGATGTCCACTCAAAAACAAATGCACGAGCTTAATAATACTACACTAACTAACTAACCAACCACCTACCGACATAAATCCGAGGGTTAACGACAGAACGGATGACTTAACAGCTATAGGTATAAAACAGACAAACAAGAAAACCCTCCAGTCTCTGCAAAGCAGCTCATCTGTGCAAAAAAACAACTCAGGAAAAAAAGGGGACGTGAAGTAGGGAGAGATCAGCTGAGTGAAGCTGCAGTTTAGATCCCGCCTACTGACCAATAAGCTGCAGCCTTGAACTAGCTCTCTTCCAACGCCATCTTGGCTCCCTTTCCATCACACATTGTGTTGAAATCAATGAAATGCCTCGCTTTAGAACCACAATGGTGTCCTTTTCAGTCCGTATCGCCTTGCAGAGTTTTCTCTCCACCCACTATTTCAACATTGGTCAGTATGGTACCCAACCTCCAGAATCCTTCTTTGTGATTGGCTTGCAATGATGTCAGCTCTGAAGGCGCAGGCCCCTTAATTTTCGATTGGCTGTCAACTGCTTTTAAAAATCCATCACTCTGATTGGTTAGTTAGGTGGGACACAGGAAGATGAAACAGCAAAAATGTTCTAGCATCCCTCTTTCATTTGGGTAGTTTAGCTACATAATTGAAGTGGGAAAAAAAAACTGCTCGTTACCAGGTCGTGTAAGTTGTGTAAAAGCTAGTTATAGAAAATGCTTCTGCAATGTATTAAGAGTGCCCATATCGTGGTCATGGAATTTAAATGGCCCTTGTCTGGCTACTTTAGCTAGGTAACGTTAGCTGAATAACGTAGCCAACGCGTTATGCCATAACAGACCTAGCCAGCTTGCATCGTCGAATGTAACTTATTCCATTCATTTCTACTAGATTTTGTCGGTTCAATTGAACTGTTAGGTTCGATCCTTCATCGACCATGGCATGGTTCATATGTGTCATCATACTTTTGCTCTGCTCAAAAAGTGAACAATGCACCACTGGAAATGCCTCAAAACTCATTGAGCACACAGCTGCCCATTTTTTCGAGAAAATGCAATCAGGAAAGATGTATTTTATATACTTTGGAAAACAAGGTAAGTGACATTAACAGGTGAGCAAAAATATGAGCCCCCCCAAGAAGCCCTGTAGACTTGCTGGTGGACATATTGCACCGAATACTCTAACAATTGCAGTTCACGACCCTTGCTCAGGTAGGGACATTAATCTCCCCAAAGTGTCTGGAAGGCCCTGGTTCAAGACTTGCAAGGGGTGTTGCACTAGCACCATTTGCTAAATTGGTGTCAGGAGTTGAATGGAACCCTTGAGGCCCTCGATAGTGCAACACACTTGCACTTGCGTGTCTCAAACCAGGGTCTCTCAGCCTGCAGGCAAACTCGCTAGCCACTGCTCTAATAGGGTTAACTCACTCTGAGATTGTAATGAGCCTACCTAGGTATGGGTTAATAAAATACTAAATTGTATTGTAATGACCCTAGTTAATAATGGGGATTATATCCTAATTGGGGTTGTGGCTATTGGTTAGGGCATTTGTCATTGGGTTCACTGCTCGCTAGTTACCTCGTGCTATTTCCTTGTTTCATTACAGTATGTTTGCCTTTTTGCAGTGCAGTTGAATAATGTATTTCACACAATTGTTTACTATTAACGTTGGTGCCTTCTAACCCCATAGACTATAATTCAATTTATTTTTCTTTTTAATTACAAGTCAATCCAACTATAGGTCTCTTCATTGAACAGCTGGAGAAGTCTGCAGATGTTCTAGAAGATTACGGTATTTCAGTTGCTAAGGTAACCAACACAAATCTTTATCCCTTGATTTACTCCAAGCACCACTGGCTTTTGCTGAGTCAATGTTGCACAAGGAGAAATTAGATATTGTTGGGAACCTTGGGAGGTTGTAGCGGTATTTAGATATATTTTCATATCTGTCTTATAAAGTTTTATTTTGACATCACTGGAGTACTGGATTGTTTGAGAACACAGCATGTTGTTGATTCTACTTGCAAATTGGAGCAACTTTTGTTCATTCCACAAGTAAGACAAATCCTCACTGGCTTATTGTTACTATAAGAAATGGTATGGGTTTTTGAAAGGACTGTATTGTTGTCGGCTGTAGTATGCATTGCTGGCTGCCAAAGGCCTCCTGTTAGAGAGACCCGGACTTCAGGTATTCTCTTTGTCCACTTTTTGATAAACTTTGCACTACAAGTTCACTTATGTGAAGAGCAAAGTAAACAAACATCTGTTTAGAATGAATTGTTTTCATTGTCTATGCTTGTTTGCAGGTAAATTGTACTAATGAACACATAGCAAAGTACTGCACTGGAGAGAAACTGATGAAAAAAGTTTATTTGTTCAGGTGTGTATTGTATATCCATTGTGGATCTTAAGGAGCTTGATTCAATATTGTGCTAACAGTACATGCATATTACACCTAATACAATGTAATTTTAGAATGCATCTTATGGTTTAAGATGAACAGATGTTTCTCACAAAAATGAACATAACTATTATATTATTTGTCTTGCAGGGGTGGCAATGTCCTGAAGAGTTTCGACACAGACACCGTCTTCGATGTGAACGCCATAGTGGCTCACGTTCTCTTGTGAGTAAAGAGTTTGTTAACATTTCCCCTAAACACTGATACAGGGTTAGATATTGTATAACCTCTGTAGTGGTTGAAGGGGCAATCAGCAGTTGCGTGCTACATCCATTTTTTTGACATTTGTAAACATTTATGATACAGCATGTACCCATTTGATTCTTATATTCTTGAAGAATATGACTTATTTATTATATATTTATATATTTATGACTTATTTATGACTTAAATGCCTCATGAGCTTAGTTTAACTGTCGTATCCATACGACTCAAAATAAGCTTCTATTCCAATGTTTGTAAACAAAGTAAATCAAATTTAAAAATGCTGTATAGCTTCAAAATATGGTTAAAACAATAATTGTCATATCATGACTAGGAATTTCAGTGACTACATTTCTCCAGACCCATCCCTCAGCTTTTTACTGAAAAAGTGACGGGGATAACGCTTTGTTTCAACTGCAGGTTGGCCCTTTAAGGGTAGGGTAATCTGATCCTAGATCTGTGGTTAGGGGCGACTTCTACCTTGAGCTGGGAGTACAGTAGCTGACCTAGGGGTCAATCGATGTATAACTCTCACCTTTGGAACTCTTGCAACTCAGTCAGTCGGTGCCTGCCGAGTCAGTGTCTTTGTAGATGGTGTCTCCAATTAACAAATAATGCAGACAACTGATGGGTTATTTGAGCTAATCCATACTTTGAGCTTGGCTTTAGGCAGTTTCTCGCTTCAGCAGAAGCGCTGTAGCCTCACTGTTAGGAAGAGGCTTTGACAGACCCGGGGTGGCAGGTAAACTAGTGGTTAGAGTGTTGGGCCAGTAACCAAAAGGTTGTTAGATGGAATCCCTGAGCTGACAAGTTAAAAATCTTGTAGTTCTGCCCCTGAACAAGGCAGTAAACCCGAAGTTTAATAAATAAAATTAGTGTATCAAGAAATGACCGGTCACTTTAAAGGGTGACTGCACTTCTGTATTTGGCCTTGTTTTAGATTTGGTTCATTAACCAAAGGCAACCCAAATTTACCAAACACATTATGATTGGGTCATCTGAATTGATGTTTACTTCTGTGCTGACAGCTGTGGGCAGGATTGAAACAAACCCAACCTTCATTTACGTTGTGATGCAGTCACGACCACAATTCTCACAACTGTTTTGGACGAGACTGACTTTATGACCAATATTAACCTATTTACACTTTGTAGTAAATTTTGACAGTATAAGGCCTCCCGGGTGGCGCAGTGGTTAATTTAAACCTCTTAGAGCCATGTGAGACGCTAGCGTCCCACCTAGTCAACAGGAAATGGAAGTGCGCAATGCCAAATGCTAATAGTATTCGATAAAACTCAAACTTTCATTAAAACACACATGCAGGGTACTGAATTAAAGCTACACTCGTTGTGAATCTAGCCAACATGTCAGATTTTTAAAATGCTTTTCGGCGAAAGCATGAGAAGCTATTATCTGATAGCATGCAACACCCTGAAATACCTGAAGGGGACGTAAACAAAATAATTAGCGTAGCTGGCGCTACACAAAACGCAGAAATAAAATATAAAACATTCATTACCTTTGACAAGCTTCTTTGTTGGCACTCCTATATGTCCCATAAACATCACAATTGGGTATTTTTTTCTGATTAAATCCGTCCATGTATACCCAAAATGTCCATTGATATAGCCCGTCTGATCCATGGAAAAGCACCATTCCAAAACGCAATGTCATTTTTTTAAATTAAAAAAGTTGCCTATAAACTTTGACAAAACACTTCAAACTACTTTTGTAACCCAACTTTAGGTATTTGTAAACATTAATAATCGATCAAATTGATCACGGGGCGATCTGTATTCAATAGCAGCTACTCTTGAAATCATCGTCCATTGTCTCTCTCCCATAAGCCTCTACCTGTATACAGGATGACAGGAAGGGCCTATTTCTCATTCCACCAAGGATTAAATCCCATGAAATTGACAGTACTGGTGACATCGTGTGGAAGCTGTAGGAACTGTCATTTATAAACTGCCATTTATTTTCTCTTGCCATAGACAATTCAGAGACTGGCGGATGAATACTTTTTTTTTTTGTGACCAGGTTTTTCTTGGGATTTCGCTTGCTGTTCATGTTCTGTTATAGTCACAGACATGATTTAACCAGTTTTAGAAACTTCAGTGTTTTCTATCCACACATACTAATCATATGCATATACTATATTCCTGGCATGAGTAGCAGGACTTTGAAATTTTGCGCGATTTTTAACAAAATGTTGAAAAAATAGTCCCGAGCTCTAAGAGGTTTTAAGGGCGCTGTACTGCAGCGCCAGCTGTGCCATCAGAGACTCTGGGTTCGCGTCCAGGCTCTGTCGTAACCGGCCGCGACCGGGAGGTCCATGGGGCGATGCACAATTGGCCTAGCGTCGTCCGGGTTAGGGAGGGCTTGGTCGGTAGGGATGTCTTTGTCTCATCGCGCACCAGCGACTCCTGTGGCGGGCCGGGCGCAGTGCGCGCTAGCCAAGTTTGCCAGGTGCACGGTGTTTCCTCCGGCACATCGGTGCGGCTGGCTTCCGGGTTGGATGCGCGCTGTGTTAAGAAGCAGTGCGGCTAGGTTGGGTTGTGTATCGGAGGACGCATGACTTTCAACCTTGGTCTCTCCCGAGCCCGTACGGGAGTTGTAGCGATGAGACAAGATAGTAGCTACTACAACAATTGGATACCACGAAATTGGGGAGAAAAAGGGGTAAAAAAATAAATAAAAATTTGACAGTATAATAAATGCTTCTGACTCATAGGCTGTTTTTTATATATATATATATATATATGAGGCCCATTATATTATAAGTTGGTTTTTAGGGCCAGTTGCTCTTTAATTCAACATGTACGATATAGAGTACATTGACAAATGACATACCATTTTTCATTTGTGTGTACATAATGAATAGATACTCCCACACACTTTGCTTGCAGAGCCTCTATTATTGATTGTGCTATTTTGTGACGTAAAGTCAATAAATAATACCCTTTGAAAGCACTGTATGAAAGGACTTTTTAAAATTAATTTGAACTATTGTAGAGTTGAGTAAATCTTGAATACTGTTGCACAATGGAACATGAACATGTACGAATGCATTTCACTCAGTTGTCTACCGTAACCTGCTTAGGCGAGGGAATTAATTTATTGAATGGCCATATATATGTAATGGTATGTATGTGACCTGTCCCTCCCTCAGCACTGTGCTTTTTGACGAGGTGAGGTACGTCCATACAATTGCTGAGCTACAGTCAGTGGAGAGGGCAGCTAAAGGCAAGGCTGATATTGTGCTAGGCCATGTCCAGGTCTTGGGCTTACCAGGTAAGGTCCAGTCTCCCACACTACCTTTAAAATGTTAATAATAAGGAAGGAAACCACAAGAGGTGCATCTCAATTAGTCTGAGGTTTCCTCATCTCAGAGGGCATATTGCTTTCACCCAGCCTGGGTTTTTAGATTTAAGAGAAATCCATTTGACTATTGACTTGTTGCCAAGGATGAAAGTAGTTTTCATATCATACATGTCTTTATATCCAAAGCTATAGAAAATTATTTTGCTATTCAACCCCTTGGTTCCATTTTAGTACAGCCTAACACTTTGTACCAACTTCTGAGTTTTGTCATTCGGTGTAACCTTCACGTCCTTGTCATTCTATCCAGAGCACAGAGCGTTGATGGAGACAGCATTTGTGTACGGAGTCAAGTACCAGTTTGTGCTGACCACAGGAGGCCCAGTGCTGACGAACATGGGGTCAGTGTTCTTCCATCCATAGCCCCCTCGGGAACCCCAGGGAGAGGCCATCTCTCCCCAGTCACAAGATAAAGCTGGGTTGTGTTCAGTAGGGTACAGCGTGGCAAAACAATTTTCAAAGGAAAATAGGTTTGTGCAGTAGACCGTGTATTATTTGGAAAAGTGTTTTTATGAATGGGAATATTTTTAAGTGAACACCTGCAGTCAACTCTTGCAGTTTTTTAAAATATATTTTTTCATTATGACGCTCACCGGTAATTCCCAGTCACGTGGTGTTTGTTTACAAGCACACAATGACGAGACCTGAGTCACTTACTGTCCGTTTATACTATACAAGCGTCACTCCTCCTATTGTGGGTGCTAGGTAGTTCTACTTAAACTCAGCAAAAAAGAAACGTCCTCTCACTGTCAACTGTGTTTATTTTCAGCAAACTGCACGTGTAAATATTTGTATGAACATAACGAGATTCAACAACTGAGACAAACCGAACAAGTAACATAGACATGTGACTAACAGAAATGGAATAATATGTCCTTGAACAAAGGGGGGGCTCAAAATAAAAAATAAGTCAGTATCTGGTGTGGCCACCAGCTGCATTAAGTACTGCACTCCTCCTCATGGACTGCACCAGATTTGCCAGTTCTTGCATTGAGATGTTACCCCACTCTTCCACCAAGTCACCTGCAAGTTCCCGGATGCTTCTGGGGGGGAATGTCCCTAGCCCTCACCCTCTGATCCAACAGGTCCCAGATGTGCTCAATGGGATTGAGATCTGGACTCTTCACTGGCCATGGCAGAACACTGACATTCCTGTCTTGCAGGAAATCACACACAGAACAAGCAGTATGCCTGGTGGCATTGTCATGCTGGAGGGTCATGTCAGGATGAGCCTGCAGGAAGGGTACCACATGAGGGAGGAGGATGTCTTCCCTGTAACGCACAGCGTTGATTGCCAGCAATGACAACAAGCTCAGTCCGATGATGCCATGACACACCGCCCCAGACCATGACGGACCCTCCACCTCCAAATCGATCCCGCTCCAGAGTACAGGCCTCGGTGTAACGCTCATTCCTTTGTTGATAAATGCAAATCCGACCATCATCCCTGGTGAGAAAAAAACAACTTGTCAGTGGAGAGCACTTTTTGCCAGTCCTGTCTGGTCCAGCGACGGTGGGTTTGTGCCCATAGGTGACGTTGTTGCCGGTGATGTCTGGTGAGGACCTGCCTCACAGCAGGCCTACAAGCCCTCTGTCCATAATCGGGTGAGAGAGGCTGGGCTATCTGAGCACTGATGGAGGGATTGTACATTCCTGGTGTAACTCTGGCAGTTGTTGTTACCATCCTGTACCTGCCCTGCAGGTGTGAAGTTCGAATGTATTGATCCTGTGTAGGTGTTGTTACACGTGGTCTGCCACTGTGAGGACAATCAGCTGTCCGTCCTGTCTCCCTGTAGCGCTGTCTTCGACGTCTCGCAGTACAGACATGGCAATTTATTGCCCTGGCCACATCTGCAGTCCTCATGCCTCCTTGCAGCATGCCAAAGGCACATTCACGCAGATGTATTTAGCTAAAGAATCCCCATACTGGGCACGTGGGAGACCGGGGTTCAATTCCCCGACAGGGAGGAAGGAGTAGGCTGTCCTTGTAAGTAAGAATTTGTTCTTACTAGACTTAAATGGGGCGGCAGGGTAGCCTAGTGGTTAGAGCGTTGGACTAGTTACTGGAAGGTTGCAAGTTCAAATCCCCGAGCTGACAAGGTACAAATCTGTCGTTCTGCCCCTGAACAGGCAGTTAACCCACTATTCCTAGGCCGTCATTGAAAATAAGAATTTGTTCTTTAACTGACTTGCCTAGTTAAATAAAGGTAAAAAATAAAGGTTACACTAAGACCATAACATTTTTACTGTATAATTGTAGTCTAATCAATACCCAAAAAGAGATTCAGTGAAAAATCTAATTGATCTACGTTGTTTTAGTTTGAACGTGCAGACTGGCACTAAGAACAGAACAGGGGGAATGTTTAGTCAGCGCCATTATTAGTGCAATGTCCCTTAAAGTGTTGCACGGAACTCAAACCAACTGTACGCATGCGCCATCGTGCATAACTGTATCATAACTGTATTTTGTCCCCCCACAACAAACGAGATCGCAACACAAATGTTAAAATATCAAAACAAACTCTGAACCAATTATATTAATTTGGGGACAGGTCGAAAAGCATTAAACATTTATGGCAAGCGAGCTAGCTTGCACTTGCTAGCTAAATTGTCCTATTTAGCTAGCTTCTATTGCTAGCTAGTTTATATCCCAGGACAAATATTGAGTTGATATTTTACCTGAAATGCACAAGGTCCTCTACTCCACCAATTAATCCACACATAAAACGGTCAACCGAACCGTTTCTAGTCATCTCTCCTCCTTCCAGGCTTTTTCTTCTCTTGACTTTATATTGCGATTGGCAACTTTCATAAATTAGGTAACCGCCACTGACCTATTTTGTCTTTCAGTCACCCATGTGGGTATAACCAATGAGGAGGCACGTGGGTACCTGCTTCTATAACCCTATGAGGAAATGGGAGAGGCAGTAATTGCAGTGCGATCTGCGTCAGAAATAGAACTAACTTCTATTTGAACTCTTCAACGCAGATGCTTGTTGGCTCGCGCAAGCAGTGTGGGTGCAATAATTGAATAATATAGATTTCAAAATGTATTTTGTGATGCGAGCGGTGTAGTCAACCTGTTACTCTGTGCTACCCGGGGTGGGGGTCCACTCCTCCCTTCCCTGTGGGCTAGGTCGGTCTTCTGTGCGCAGCTCTGCTGCTCGTCCCGTGTCCCCTGCCCTCGTGCCTCGAACCTTGCGCGCTTTCAGTGGATACAGTTGGAGAACTGCAAGGCAATCCCATTGTGCCCCACTCGGGATCCATAACCAATATATATTGTCCTGCTAATAACAGGGTTATTAATATATCTGTGAGAATATCCAATGGGCTTTTATAATAATCGCTTTGTTTAAAAAAATTACAATATTTTAGAGTTTTCATTTTCAAATAACGTAAATTGAGTGAGGATAAAGTTAAGGCTGGCACGGGTATGCACAGGTTGCACGGTATGCAGTGTCTTAGAACGTTGCGCCACTCAGACACTGTTACAATGTGACTGGTCGGGAGTGGGTTTAAGAGTGAAATAACCTTAGTAACAACAATTTTAGTACCGGTAAGTAATTCTGAAATTGTGCACAATTATCAGTCGCCCATTCATTGTCAGACACAGTAAGAGCACTGATTATACTTTTCGGTCCAACTCCCCCTTGCGCTGGTCTGGAGCAATGAAGTGGTGACGCAGGGTAAAGTACTAAACCACAAATTACCTCTAAATCCCGCAGCATAATTGCAAAACTTTTAGTGGAGCAACCATTGTATATAGTTACAGTCTATAATTCACAACTGTTTGCCAACTAGATATCTTGTAACTACAAGGGTTGACTGTCTGAAATCTGCTAAATGCTCTGCTGTTGAGCATTTGGTTTGCTGACTTAGTAGTTACATTATTTAGCTGGTTAGCTTCTTTCAAAATCAAGCTTTGCTTAGTAACAGCGGAGAACCCACTCATGGGTCAAGAGCCTTGCTTTTATGAGTAGTGTTTTTTTGTTACTTGTATGACTTGATGAGCTGGGATGTCTAACCTGCAAATACACTGCTCAAAAAAATAAAGGGAATGCTAAAATAACACATCCTAGATCTGAATAAATGAAATATTCTTATGAAATACTTTTTTCTTTACATAGTTGAATGTGCTGACAACAAAATCACACAAATTATCAATGGAAATCAAATTGATCAACCCATGTAGGTCTGGATTTGGAGTCACACTGAAAATTGAAGTGGAAAACCACACTACAGGCTGATCCAACTTTGATGTAATGTCCTTAAAACAAAATGAGGCTCAGTAGTGTGTGTGGCCTCCACGTGCCTGTATGACCTCCCTACAACACCTGGGCATGCTCCTGATGAGGTGGCGGATGGTCTCCTGAGGGATCTCCTCCCAGACCTGGACTAAATAATCCGCCAACTCCTGGACAGTCTGTGGTGTTGGTGGATGGAGTGAGACATAATGTCCCAGATGTGCTCAATTGGATTCAGGTCTGGGGAACGGGCGGGCCAGTCCATAGCATCAATGCCTTCCTCTTGCAGGAACTGCTGACACACTACAGCCACATGAGGTCTAGCATTGTCTTGCATTAGGAAGAACCCAACCGCACCAGCATATGGTCTCACAAGGGGTCTGAGGATCTCATCTCGATACCTAATGGCAGTCAGGCTACCTCTGGCGAGCACATGGAGGGCTGTGCGGCCCCCCAAAGAAATGCCACCCCACACCATGACTGACCCACCGCCAAACCGGTCATGCTGGAGGATGTTGCAGGCAGCAGAATGTTCTCCACGGCGTCTCCAGGCTGTCACGTCTGTCACGTGCTCAGTGTGAACCTGCTTTCATCTGTGAAGAGCACAGGGCGCCAGTGGCGAATTTGCCAATATTGGTGTTCTCTGGCAAATGAAAAACGTCCTGCACGATGTTTGGCTGTAAGCACAACCCCCACCTGTGGACGTCAGGCCCTCATACCATCCTCATGGAGTCTGTTTCTGACCGTTTGAGCAGACACATGCACATTTGTGGCCTGCTGGAGGTCATTTTGCAGGGCTCCTTGCACAAAGGCAGAGGTAGCGGTCCTGCTGCTGGGTTGTTGCCCTCCTACGGCCTCCTCCATGTCTCCTGATGTACTGGCCTGTCTCCTGGTAGCGCCTCCATGCTCTGGACACTACGCTGACAGACACAGCAAACCTTCTTGCCACAGCTCGCATTGATGTGCCATCCTGGATGAGCTGCACTACCTGAGCCACTTGTGTGGGTTGTAGACTCCGTCTCATGCTACCACTAGAGTGAAAGCACCGCCAGCATTCAAAATTGACCAAAACATCAGCCAGGAAGCATAGGAACTGAGAAGTGGTCTGTGGTCCCCACCTGCAGAACCACTCCTTTATTGGGGGTGTCTTGCTAATTGCCAATAATTTCCACCTGTTGTCTATTCCATTTGCACAACAGCATGTGACATTTATTGTCAATCAGTGTTGCTTCCTAAGTGGACAGTTTGATTTCACAGAAGTGTGATTGACTTGGAGTTACATTGTGTTGTTTAAGTGTTCCCTTTATTTTTTTTGAGCAGTGTAGTTTCAGACTGAATAAGATGCTCGCAATGCGCTCAGTAGCATTTAGCTATGGACATTTACGTATACTTGTTAGCATTGCTAACCTTCAGATTACAGAGCCTCAGTGGGGTTTGAAAATAGTGCCCCTTGTGTTCAGTGTCTGTATTACCAAATATCCTGGGATGGAACAAGGTCGGTATGAAAATCTAGATACCACCCAAGTCTAACGAAAAAGAGAAATATTGGTCAAATACAGGATGTACATCCCCTTTCACTCTTGTTTCAAACAGTTTTCTCTCTACTGAACATGACCGTGATGATACGGTGTATAAAATAATATGCTATTGAAATATCATTCCCTCTTCTGTATGAAATGTGAAAGTCAGATGTCTAGTCCTGGATGATATACGTAGATGCCCGTTTGGTATGCATGGAATGTATAACCAAATGGGTCTGCACCATGACAAGGTAACTAGAATCCTCTTTATATATATCTATAGCTTAGACTTTTGCTGAACTCCCAAATGACCCCTAGACATTTTGTGTATATCTGAAAGTTTGGATACCTGAGACTTTGATAGCCTAAATATACTTATTCCAATATTGCTTACACTTATCTTTCTTTCAGATCACACAAAAAAGAACAATTTACAATTTGGCATATTATGATTATTGGTGTCATCTTCCTCTTGTGCTACATTGCAGGGTGGATGATATTTCATCTCTGACAGCAGGTCTATGGTTCCTGCACTGTAAGGGTGCATCCCAATCCCAGCACTCAGACCCCTGTCCACACACGGCCCTAAGGAGAGCCCTCACCACCCTCCACATCTACACCTTCCTCCAGCTGATGGAAGCCCCACTGGTGGTGAGAAGCCAGGTTGCCCAGTCTCAAATCAGTCTCCACTCCCTTGCTGGTGGTTGATTTCAGACAGAGTGAATACTGGAGCCACCCTCCTTCTGGCAGTCCCTGCCACAGTGTCTGCGTCCATTGTCAACAATATATTCACTTCAAAGACAACTTCAACATTCAAAACAAGAAAATAAAACAGCCTTCTTGGAAAGACAACAGTTTGATTAGCGATTCTTAGGCTACAGGCAGAATACATATATCCCTTGTTGGTGGAACTCTAGTGATTTTTCTCCATCTTTTTGTTGTTATTGTTCATGTCTGTGATTAAAAAAGTTTATACAATTTCTCTCCCTATCAGAGTGAGGCCTCAGTGGAGCCCTCAGAGGTGAACATGGTCCACAGCCACCTCCAGGTGCCCCTGCTCTTCCTCTTCTCTCAGCCCCACACGGTGGCCCTTGACCGGGTCACTGCCCAAACTCTAGCCTGGAGGCTGAGAGGCCAGGTGGGCCTGGTGCTCATCCACAGGTCAGTACCAGCGAAGGGCCATGACAACACTGGCTCATCCTACCTTTTGTTGGGATGTGTTAATTTGTTATGAAATGGAAGAAAACAGTCTGAAATTGAGTTAAACAGGTTGGTAGTAGGGGTACTATCTGTGTGTGTCTTATAAGAAATGCTTGTTTTTGTGTTCTTTTGTATGTTTTACATTTTAGTAATTTAGCAGACTCGCTTATCTAGTGCGACGTCATTCCCTTTTTAAACGGGGGATTTTGAAACGTTTTGCTTCAGTGTTACCTAATTTAACATTACCCTGGTTATAGTCATCATGGGTTGGTAGTTCCTACCTATTGCAATATGGCTTGGTCCATGATCTTTAGCACCCTCTATGCACTCATAAAGATCTGAAAGGATTTGTAGAGTGAGCAATATGGTAGTAGTTCTGATGAGCTTGGCACTGGACCCCCACCCTGTATTGTGTGTACCTATTCAATCCTTTCAGATGTACTTGACATGACCATTGAATTAACATGTAATCTATTCCAACAACACAAGCTAAGAGTAAATTGACTATTCTTTCTGATCTGTGGCAGAGAGAGTCCTGATGTAAAAATCCCACTGGAATACAATGCTGCTTACAGACTACCAGGAGAGGTGAGACCCTTTTTATTATTTTGCAAGTTACATAAATTGCTTTATAGAAAGCAATCCATTTCTCCCAACAAAATATTATTTGTGATGGCTATACCACCATGCTTAGTTACAGTGAGCTCCAAAAGTATTGGGACAGTGACACTTTTTGTTGTTTTGGCTCTGTACTCCATCCAGCATTTTGGAATTAAATGATACAATGACAATGAGGTAGAAGTGCAGACTGTCCGCTTTAATTTGAGGGGATTTTCATCATATCGGGTGAACCGTTTTAGAAATTCCAGCACTTTTTATACATAGTCTACCCCATTTCATGGGACCAAATTCACTTATGTGAATTATGTGAACACAAAAAGTGTTGTATTTGGTCCCATATTCCTAGCATGCAATGACTACATCAAGGTTGTGACTCTACAAACTTGTTGGATGCACTTACTGTGTGTTTTGGTTGTTTTTCAGATTATTTTGTGCCCAGTAGAAATTAATGGTAAATTGTGTTGTCATTGGATTCACTTTTGTTGTAAATAAGAATAGAATGTTTCTAAACACTGCTTCATTAATGTGGATGCTCCCATGATTACGGATAATCCTGAATGAATTGTGAATAATGATGAGTGCGAAAGCTATGGACGCACAAATATCATTCCCCCCAAAAATGCTAACCTCTCCTGTTATTGTAATGGTGAGATGTCTTGGAGGTATGATATTTGTGCGTCTAATTTTCTTACCCATCGTTATTCACTATTCATTCAGGGTTCTGTAATCAATTTAGCATCCACATTCATGTAGTGTTTAGAAATGTATTCTATTCTTATTTAAAATAAGTGACTCAAATTGCACAATACATTATTTACAGGGCCCTCCACTAATTGGCACCCAGCAAAACGGGCTCTGAAAAAAAGTCTATTGTTTATCCTCTTGGTCTTTTATTCAAAATATTCACACAAATCTAACTTTTTTTTAAGTAAAATAATTGAAAGAAAATTGTTATCATAAACAAATATGTGCGCCCCAATTATTGGCACCCCTTCATTTAATACTTTGTGCTACCTCATTTTGCCAAGAACAGCTATGAAACTTCTCTTAAATGCGTTGAGGTTGGAGAACACATGGCAAGGGATCTGAGACCATTCCTCCATACAGAATCTCTTCAGATCTGAGGTCTATGCTTGTGGAGTCTCTTCAGCTCATCCCACAGGTTTACTATGGAGTTTAGGTCAGGGGACTCAGATGGCCATGGCAAAACCTTGATTCTATCGTCAGTGAACTGTTTTTGAGGTGTGCTTTGGATCATTGTCCTGCTGGAAGATCCAACCACGACCCAGTTTAAGCTTCCTAGCAGAGGCTGTCAGGTTTTATTTTAATATCTGCTGGTACTTGGAGTCCATGACACCATGTGTCCTAACAAGTTCAGTTTGTTTGATGACCGCAAAGGCTTTTTTGTGGCAACCCTCCCAAACAACTTGTGGTTATGTAGGTGGCATCTGATTGTAGTTTTGGAGATATTCTGACCACAAGACCCAACTAAGGTCTGCAATTCTCCAGCTGTGATACTTTGGAGATTTTTGGGCCACTGTCCTTGTCCTGCAAAAAAAAAATATATATATATATATAATAATATATAGAGTTGGGTCTTGTGGTCAGAATATCTCCAAAACTACAATCAGATGCCAAAACAAGGACTTCTTCTTCTTTTTATTTATATATATAAAAAGAAGTACACTAGGCATTTAGAATTAAATGTGCAGTGCTCTGCGTACCTTCAAAAGCATTCAGCAACCATCATTTATTTGAGAAATACTTTCTATCATTTGTCGCAAAGAAAGTTTGACAAAAAATAAAAATCCACCCGTCGAATGGATAAAAATGTTGTCGAGCTTTAGAAAATGTCTGCTATCTGCCGTTTCCATTCCACATGTCGAAATGTTTATGACAAATGCTTTTGACAAATTAATCTCCGTCCATGAAAACCTGCCTACTCTCCCAATACTTTTGGCGCTCACTGTATGTGGTATAAAGAAGTCCTGTTTATTACCATTGTAGTGTACAATCAAAATGTCCTCATTTTCAACAGAAGTATATTGATTGGTGTTTGTCTTTCAAGGAGAAATTCTTTCCACAGCTCAAAAGTTACATACACACACTTAGACACTAACAAAATGCTGTGTTTGTCAGGGTTCAGAGGTCAAGTACCTGATTCTGAACAATCTAGAGGAGGTTATCGACCTGTTCAGAGATGAGAGCACTCCGGAGGAGGAAGAGGACGATGATAATTGGGCCACTCTTGGTAAGAAGGGGTCTTGTTGTAGATATATTATTTCCTTTTCCTTGTTTCTGGTCAACATCATTAATAAATTGTACATGTATTGTAATGCCAACAAGAAACCAGATCACAGAATTGAAATGGTGACACTAAACATTTTTAAATTTCACTTTCATTTCTCTGCGCTCTACAATTTTTCATTAACCCTAAACACTTTTCGTTATATTAAATTAGAAGGGGCATTGTAGAAATGTGTCTAGCCCCTCCCTAGGCAGGTGTGTAGATAGAAGTGGGTTGTTTAGGAGTGTGCATTAAATTAAATGTTTATAGCACTCTGCTCCCACTGTACAATTGGTTGACTGCTTCTTTGTCACTAGATGTGCTTGATGATGAGGTGGCGGAGTCTGTGTACAGAGACAGGGGCCAGAGTCTGGACATGGATGCTGTCACAGAACTCACTGCTGACACGTTCCACAGCACAGTGGCAGAGAGTGACTACACGGTGGTGCTGTTTTACGTGAAATGTGAGCATGTTGCTTTTATATCGTTCTGTATGAGGTTTTAATGTGTAATCTGTTATTTTATTTATCACCTGTGGCCACAGGATGAAATGAGGCTAGAATTAAAATGTGTGTGCGCGTGCACGCACATTTAACGACACTTAAAATATGATTTATTTGTATTATAAAATGGACAACTTAAACTATGGAATCTGACGTGTAAATGTGGCCAGGATATTTGTCGATGTTTAAAAAAGGCCTATCTTGGTGGCCAACTTGATTCTTACACGTACTACTAAAGTTAAAGCATTGGATTGGTTTAAACCAGGGGTGTAAAAATAATTTAAAGTATTACTTAAGTTGTTTTTTGGGGTTCTGTACCTTATTTTACTATTTCATATTTTTGACAACTTTTATTCCACTACATTCCTAAAGGAAAACTTTACTTTTTACTATACATTTCCCCTGAAAACCAAAAGTACACTTTGAATGAACAGCAGGACAGTAAAATGGTCCAATTCACACTTACACTTACACTTACACACTTACACTTACCTAGAGAACATTCCTGGTCAATCCTACTGCCTCCGATCTGGCAGACTCACTAAACACATGCTTTGTTTTGTAAATGATGTCTGAGTGTTGGCGTGTGCCCCTGGCTATCCGTACATAAAAAATAAAATAAACTGTGCTGTCTGGTTTGCTTAATATAAGGAATGTGAAAGGATTTTCTCAAGTACATTTAAAACCAAGTGCTTTTAGACTTTTACTCAAGTAGTTTTTTATTGGGTGACTTTAACTTAAAGATTACTTCTGTCATTCTCTATTACTTTTACTATAGAATGATAATTGGGTACTTTTTCCACAACTGGTTTAAACATGGGTGTGAGCGTTTCCTTCCTTCCATATATTTTGCACCAGTCTTTGCTCTATTCCCTTTTTAATTCCAAGTCACATTGAGATTGACTTTTATAATTTCATCTTTAGCTCTTGAACCCGAAGGCCATACAGCCATAATGCTCTCATTTGAACAATTGACCACAGCGGGGGCAATGTCCGCAACTGTACCGACACTCTGTCTACACGTTAATAACCACCGCATGCAATAAGGTTTTGGAACATCAGAAATTCTACATTCCTAGCACCCCAAAAATGATTTTACAAATTCAAAATATACACTTACTGTGCATCGTTATAACACAAATTCCCACGAAGGTGTTGGAGAAACAAATAACTTTCTTCTGAAACTCGTCAGTCTATTCTTGTTTTGAGAAATGAAGGCTATTCCATGCGAGAAATTGCCAAGAAACTGAAGATCTGGTACAACGCTGTGTACTACTCCCTTCACAGAACAGCGCAATCTAGCTCTAACCAGAATAGAAAGAGGAGTGGGAGGCCCCGGTGCACAACTGAGCAAGGGGACAAGTTAATTAGTGTCTAGTTTGAGAAACTGATGCCTCACAAGTCCTCAACTGACAACTTCATTAAATGGTACCTGCAAAACACCAGTCTCAACGTCAACAGTGAAGAGGCAACTCCGGGATGCTGGCCTTCTAGGCAGAGTTGCAAAGAAAAAGCCATATCTCCGACTGGCTGATTTTAAAATAATAATTTAAAAAATGTATAAATACAAAAATAAATGTAAAAAAAAGATTAAGATGGGCAAAAGGAACACAGACACTGGACGGAGGAACTCTGCCTAGATCTCTTTATTCAAAGACTCAATCATGGACACTCATACTGACCGTGGTTGCATTGTGTGATGTATTGTTGTCTCTACCTTCTTGCCCATTGTTCTGTTATCTGTGTCCAATAATGTTTACCATGTTTTGTGTTGCTACCATGTCTTAGGTCTCTTTATGTAGTGTTGTCTCTCTCGTCATGATGTGTGTTTTTGCCCTATTTTTATTTTTCATCCCAGCCCCTGTCCCAGCAGAAGGCCTTTTGGTAGGCAGTCATTATAAATAAGAATTTGTTCTTAACTGACTTGCCTAGTTAAATAAACTATACATCCCAAATAGCTCCTCTAACGTTACAGCCTTATTCTGAAATTGATTAACTTTTTTTTTTTTTTTTACCTCATCCACACACTACCCCATAATAACAAAGCGAAATGTTAGCAAATTTATAATTTTAACATACCTTTTATTTACATAAGTATTCAGACCCTTTGCTATGAGACTTGAAATTGAGCTCTGGTGCATCCTTTATCCATTGATCATCCTTGAGATGTTTTGATAACTTGATTGGAGTCCACCTGTGGTAATGATTTGGAAAGGCACACAGCTGTTTATCTAAGGTCCCACAGTTGACCCTGCACGTCAGAGCTAAAACCAAGCCATGAGGTCGAAGGAGTGGTTGTGCACAGATCTGGGGAAAGGTTCCAAAAAAATTCTGTAGCTTTAAAGGTCCCCAAGAACAGTGGCCTCCATTGTTAAACGGATTAAGTTTGGAACCACCAAGAAACTTCCTAGAACTAGCTGCCTCGACAAACCGAGAAATCAGGGGGGAGAAGGGCCTTTGTCAGGGAGGTGACCAAGAACCCAGAACCCAATGGTCACTCTGACAGAGCTCCAGAGTTCCTCTGTGGAGATGGTCATCCTTCTGGAAGGTTCTCCCGTCTCTGCAGCACTTCACCAATCAGGCCTTTATGGTAGAGTGGCCAGACGGAAGCCACTCCTCAGTAAAAGGCACCTAAGGACTCTCAGACCATGAGAAACAATTCTCTGGTCTGATGAAACCAAGATTGAACTCTTTGGTTTGAATACCAAGCTTCACGTCTGGAGGAAACCTGGCACCATCCAGGCTGTAATCTGTGCTAAAGGGTCTGAATACTTATGTAAATGTAATTTTTCTTTTTTTAAATTTGTAATAAATTTGCCAAAATGTTTTCAGTTTGTCATTATGCGGTTTTGTGTGTAGATTGAGGAAACATTCATTTAATAAATCTTAGAATAAGGCTGTTGCGTAACAGTGGAAAAAGTCTAAGGGTTTGAATACTTTCCGAATGCACTGTATGTGTAGAAATAGTTTTATGTAACTAAATAAAAATGAGCACAACCTGTCTAACACTGAATTAAACATTTTTTTGTAGAAATTAAAACTAATATAAAATCCCAAAACTATAATAACCTTGCTCAGACAGGTGTTGGCTATGCCAGCGGACCATGGCTATGTTTCTGAGCTTGTACCTCCCAGTATTGCTCTCATTCTCAAACTCGAGCTGGCCAACAGCATAGGCTGAGGAGGGGTAGAATGTAAATAGTGATAATTACATTTGAAATAAAGTACAGGCTATAACAGGGCTACACTGAACTCGCTAAACCGTCTGGAATTATTACTCCTGCCATGTACAAATGACTGACATGGGATATGCGAATAGGACTAGAATTACCTATGTGGTGGTTTGTGCTTGTGCACATAATTGCATAACCCGACCACCCCCAGTAAAAACTAATCCCATCCGAATAGGGCTGTTTCCTCGTCTGCTGTTGCCTCTGCTGCATTGTTCTCAATTTCAATATGCCGGTTAATTTTGCTATTATGCACATAGCAACGTAGGGAAAGGCGGCAATTCTTCTGAAGATTGTTTCAGAACCGCAGACAGCGACTATATCCAACGTGGTAGAAAGCGCATTTGTTATAGAATAACATTAGATTTATTAGTGTTGCACCATTTTTATTTTTTACTTAATGTAACCATATACCTCTTCAGTATCACGTCTTAAAATGGACTGTGCTATCCCCGTGGCCTCCTCAATGGATTAGTCCACCGAGACGGGTGCAAATCATTCTACTAGTTTTCCTTTGATTATCATTTTCAAATATATTTTATGATTCAGAATTGCCATGGCAAAGATAGTCTCACACAGTTCTGTATAAGACAATCAGTGTACAAGTAGCATGGTTTCAGATTTGTTTGTGCTATCATGTCAACTCCTTGCCATACCAAACATTTGTTTGGCATGATGACAGGTGCCCAGGCTAGTGTAAAAGACACCCCTCGGTCCTGTTATTTAAGATAATGTGGAATCCATAACATGTTTATTTGACTACTTTTACATTTCTGTATTGAAATGTAAGTCGTTCTATTTTTCTCCACCAGGGGATGCTGTCTCCATGGCTTTCATGCAGTCCTACATAGAGGTGTCAGAATCCCTAGAAGGTAATGCATTAAGACATGCATTTGAATGGTTGATTCAGCAGTTCTCCTTTCAATGTTATTGTAAATCACTGTACTTGAAGCAAAAGGGGTTAGGTAAGTTCCCTGATAATCTTTACAGTTAATCAATATGACCTTTTTTTTGGCTCTGTCAATAAGACGAGTCCTACAAAGACCTTGTGGTCGATAAGACAATTTAGGCTCGGTCAATAGAACTATTTTCATCTGGTCCGTCAGATCAATATGCCTGACTGTCGGATACTTATGCCATTTGTCTGTATATCTTTATGTATTTGATATCCAGATCTGTTGATTGTATCTATTTGGCATCTTAAGGAATGTGACGGTGAACTGTATATGTAGCCTATCCATTTTACATCAATGTGTCAGTTATCTTTATGCATGTATCTAACGTGTCCTGTCTATCCGGATGTATCTATAAGACGCTGACGTCAGCGACGTGGAGCTGGCTGTGCTGGATTGTGGGGAGTGGACTGACGTGTGCAGCGCTCAGAAAATCCGCTCCTTTCCCACCGTCCGTCTGTACCGCCCACAGGAGCCTAGCCAGCCCTACCAAGGCATGCTGGGTACTGAGAGCGTGAACAGGTTCATCATGCTGTGAGTGACACCTCCACTAAAGCAAAATAGAACATATAGAATATTCTATTGCATTTATGGACATCTCCTTCAAACTAGGTATATGGGGCCAGTTCAGGTGGGTTCAAAGTTGCAGAATGTTCAGCTATAAATGTGTTGTGTACAGTAGATATATTGTTTACCCTCGAAGGAAGGCTCAAAAAAACTAAAGCTAGAACTTCCTTCATTTACATGCATGTTACTGTAATGCCTTCATTTACATGTTCTATTAAAAGGCCATTATGTAGAGAGAAAAAAGGATGGGAATCGCTGCTGTGAGGTTACAATGGCAGTCGAACTTTGAAGGTGCTCAGAATAAATAAATAAAATTCTAGCTTAATTTACTTGTTACCGTAATGCCTTCATTTACATATTATAATTACAAAGTGACATGGTAGTGTGTTATTACATGTTACCTTAATGCTTTGTGTACATGTTACCTACCTTTCTCAAATTTCACCCTTTTCTGCACATTTATCCATTTGTTCTTAAAACGGGTGCATTCTTTCCTCATCTGGAAGATGAGTGCTTTGTTGTGTGTGTGTGTGTGTGACATTTTTTTGGGGGGGAAACTGTTCTAAAGGGTGCCCAGCCATGTCTTCTTTCATAAAGATTTTAAAGCATTTTTGCGTGTTAGTCAGACAGCTTAGAAAGAGCGGGGGGGAAAGGGATCGCGGTTGCGTACATGTGATAAGACCGTCAAACCATGGGGCCTTCACATCACCATGTCTGTGTTTTTCTTTTGGTGTGTGACCCAGGAGTCGTCTGGTGTCCCCTGTCCTCCTGTCCTCTCCTGATGAGGTGACATCATTCTTGGAGGGGGACCTGTACCAGCGACATGCAGCTATCGCCCCTGTCACAGTACTAGGCCTGTTCAGCTCCACAGCAGACGCAGGTAGCGTATGTGTGTGGCATTAACATATATAACAATCATGAATTAAAATGGAATTCTCCCGTCTCATAGTGTGTGTGTCTCTCAGGTGTGCCAGTGTTCAAGGAAGCAGCAAAAGCACTCAGAGGAGAGACGATGGTCGGGTTGTTTGCTGACAGACAAGCAGAAATATGGTACAGTGCTAATTTTAAAAATCATGTGTATCATACTGGAGGAATCTATCACACCCAACATGCTAGTTTAGGTGCAGGAACATAAGAACTAAAAGTAGTATTTCATTTATCCAAGTGTGTGGGGACTTTTTTTCAGTCTTCTCAAAGTGTATCATACTCCTAGGATTTTTTTTTTTCTCCATGGATTTTGCTTATGTATGTATTGGAGTTTAATACGTGTGCCTTTTGGAATATCCTGTAATTCTATAATAACAGTAACACCACATATTCAACAAATCTGTACACCTAATGTTTGTCCTCTTTAATAGAGGATGTTTATTAGAAGAGTTTTGAAATGATACAAATAAGGAAGGTGGGGGTGAAGGAGATGGAAACTGGTTTGGTCAGCAGCGGTCATCTTGGGCAATGTAGATACGTGACTTATTTCTTCACTCTCCACACTCTGGTAAAGACTCCTCAAAGCCCTACCCTTTTCTTCAGCTTTTTCTTCGCTGGGACATTAAACATCCATTTAAACATTTGCCGTATTTAATTTGAGTTGTGACCTAAAGAGTTATCTTGTCAGGTTGACACATTAATGAATGTCACTCACCACAATGGGCTGTAAACAAATAAAATGATTAGATCTTAGTTTACTTTTACAACCAGCCAAAATATTAAAGATTTTGATATTGCACTTGGCACTAACAATAAAGTTTGTTATTAGCAGTACATTGAAAGTAATTAATATGGTCATTAAATAGTAATAGTCCTTGGTTGGGGTCTGAGCAGATTATTTGTTGCGATTGCAAGCAATAGATAGTCCAGGGTTGTGGAAACCTTTTAGATCCACTATTTATTCCATGGGACAAAACTAGATCTAGGATATGACTGTGGCAATGCGTAGGTTCGGAGACATGTTGGACAAAACCCACTGAGTCGCTGATTGCTTCGAAAGCCTTTTTGGAGTGGGTCTGTGGACTTTTCCATGTGAATATTGAAGTCACCTAAAATGTGAATATCTGCCATGACTGAGAGGTCCAATCGGAATTCAGACAACTAAGTTAGATAAGCTGTATACGGCCCAGGAGGCCTGTAAACGGTAGCTATAAAAGTGATTGAGTAAACTGCATAGATTTCATTACTAAACACAAATGTAGTCCTTTTTTCGTATTGAAATTTGCTGTCGTTAATTTTAGCAACTCTTCTGTCATGCGAGGGGGGGGGGGGGGGTGGTATGGTCACTATTGTAAAACGGAGGAGAGGCCTCATGTAACACAGTAAATATCATCAGGATTGAGCCATGTTTCAGTCATGCCAATCACATCGAGGTTATGATCAGTAATTCGTTAATTGACTGACTGACTGCCTTGGAAGTGAGGGAACTAACATTAAGTAGTCCTATTTTGAGATATTATCACAATCTCTTTCAATAATGACTGTAATGGAGAACGACTTTATTCCACTGAGATTGCTAAGGCGAACACTGCCATGTTTTGCCTGACCAAGATCGAGACACAGACAGTCTCAGGGGGGAAAGCTGAACTTACTACACTGACTGCTAGTGGCAGACATTCTTCAGCAGGCCAGGCTTGGTCTGGTTTGTGGGAGAGTCTCAGAAAGGGGGACAGGTATCTAAAACATCGATATTTTGGGAGGAGGCAGAAAACCGTTTTCAACCAGCGATTGAGTTGTGAAACTCTGCTGTAGAGCTCATCACTCCCTCTAACTGGGAGGGGGCCAAAGACAATTACTTGAGGCCAACATCTTTCTCTGACATGGTGAGTTTGGACCCAGGTACAGAGAAGAGACCAGATGAGGAATCAGTGGTAAGGGATAAACATAATACGTTACTGAGAAACTGTAACGGAGGGAAGAGTGGGAAAACAACAAACACTAAGTCTCAAACTCAGGAGACAAACGCACACGGCACATAATTCAAACTTCAGCAAAGGACAACCAAAAACACACCTTTTTTAACAGGAAAATCATAAAGATTAAGTAGGACGCACCTGAGTGTCGTTAATGGGCCTAGGACTGTCTATGCCGCTCTCTGGTGACAGATGGAACCATGACAGGACAGTACCTCCCCCTTCTAGGAGCGGCTCCAGCCTTGGAGCCAGAGCGACTACCACATAGTTGGTTGGAGTCCCAGATCCAGGATGTCCCGAGCAGGCAGCCATGCTTCTTTCACACAGCGCGCATCCAACCCGGAAGCCAGCTGCACCAATGTGTCGGAGGAAACACCGTACACCTAGCGACCTGATCAGTGTGCACTGCTCCCGGCCCGCCACAGGATTATTTTTTAAACTGCGCCCGGCCCGCCACAGGAGTCGCTAGTGCGCGATGAGACAAGGATGTCACAGCTAGCACTGCGATGCAGTGCCTTAGACCACTGCGCCACCCGGGAGGTCCGAGTCCTACTTTTAAGGGAAGATCACCGGTGGACAGCCACACTCGTTGACCCGGTCGGAGGAGCCGAGGAGGCCTTCGGTGGCGGTTTGCGTGTTGGTGTCGGGCAGATGATCGGAGAAAGGTTGATCGCCTTCTGATCCAGGTGAGGCGACATCTTCGAATGAACGCCTCGGATGATGACACCCCCTCTTCGGCATCTTGTTCAGAAAACGGTGGGCAAACCAGAACTGACACTCAATCGGCGACAGTCCATTGGACGAGTTCAGCAATGTGTTGTGAGCATACTAGGCTCAGACGAGTAACTTGCACCAGTTGTTGGCCTTTGTGGAAACAAAACAGGGCAGGAACTTCTCCAGCTCCTGGTTGGCCTGCTCTGTTTGCCCATTCGACTGTGGGTGGAACCCTGAGGAGAGACTCACCGACGCCCCCAACAGGGAGCAGAAGGCTTTACAATACTGTGTGATGGACTGGGGCCCACGATCCGAGACAATGTCCTGAGAAAGTCTGTAGTCTCAAGACTCCTTCACTGAGGGCAACTTTGGTAAGGCAATGGAGAACTGACCAATGACCACAAGGATAGTGGTAAGCCTTTGGGATGGAGGTAACCCTGTGATAGTCTACGGACAGGTGGGACCAGGGCTGGCTGGGGATGGGCAGAGGTTGGACCAACCCAGCCGGGGCTCTGTTTTTACGACTTGCTTTGGCCACGTGCAACAAAGTCTGTTAGTGGGACCCCCGCCAGGGTCAGGTTCTCGGGTCTGGGCTTGTCGTACCATGGTTTCTATATTCCATAACAAGTGGAGACATAATGCGGGAGCTGGGGATGATGGGCTCTGAGTCCCTCCTTGACAGGGCATCTGCTTTCTGATTCTTGGATCCCAGGCGATTTAGGCTGGAGTGAAGTTGACCCTGTAAAACGGAGCCCGCCTGGCGAGCATTCAACCTCCTGGCTTCTTGAATGGAGACCAAGTTCTTATGGTCTGTCCAGATCACGAAAGGATGAGGTGCCCCCTCCAACCAGTGTCTCCACCCCTCAAGGGCCCACTTGACTACCAAGAGCTCTGTTACCCACATCGTAGTTGCATTCCGCTGGCGAGAAACGCTTGGAAAACGTCCAAGGCATCCACCTCTACCACAAAGGGACGAGTAGGATCAGGATGAACGAGGATGGGTCCGGAGGTAAAATGTCCCTTGAACTCCGTGAATGGCCTGTCGGCTTCGGGGGTCCAGCCGAAACAACAGGTCTGAGACTTGCAGGGTAGAGTTGTGAGAGGCACTGCCACGGCACCAAAGTTCTGTAAAATGCCTGTAAAAATGGCCAAACCCAAGGAACTGCTGGAGACGTCTCAGGACTTGGCGGGCTTGCAGGATGTGTTCCGGAAGGGTCTTGGAGAAGATCAGGATGTCATTGAGGTAAACAAAGACGAACCGATTCAACGATTGACCAATGGTTGGAAGACTGCCAGTGAGTTAGATCATCTGAATGGCATGCTAAATACGCATAGTGGACACTAGGGGTGTTAACTTCTTGGTTACTGGGGGGGGCAGTATTGAGTAGCTTGGAAGAATAAGGTCATGTTGCAATTCCTAAGGCTTCCACTAGATGTCAACAGTCTTTAGACTGTAAAGGAGGGGCTCATAAGGAGACTTTGAGTCAGTGGTCTGGCAGAGAGCCACGGGCTCGTGACGCGCGGTCATGAGAGTTAGCTCGCATTCCATTGCTTTTCTACAGAAAAAGGAATTGTCCGGTTGGAACATTATTGAAGATTTATGTTAACATCCTAAAGACATCGTTTGACATGTTACTACGGACTGTAACGGAACTTTTTTGACATTTCGTCTGCTCCTAGTGAACACGCTTCGTGACTTTGGATTTGTTTACAAAACATGCTAACAAAAGTAGCTATTTGGACATAAATGATGGACATTATCGAACAAATCAAACATGTATTGTGGAACTGGGATTCCTGGGAGTGCATTCTGATGAAGATCATCAAAGTTAAGTGAATATTTATAATGCTATTTCTGACTAATGTAGACTACACAACACGCTGGATATTTCTTTGGCTGATTTGGGCTCTGAGTGCCGTAGATTATTGCATGGTGTGCTTTTTCCTTAAATACAAATATTTCCTATTTTTTGTATTTATTTATTTATTTATTTATTTCACCTTTTTATTTAACCAGGTAGGCAAGTTGAGAACAAGTTCTCATTTACAATTGCAACATGGCCAAGATAAAGCAAAGCAGTTCGACATATACAACAACAGAGTTACATATGGAGTAAAACAAACATACAGTAGAAAAATAAGTCTATATACAATGTGAGCAAATGAGGTGAGATAAGGGAGGTAATGGCAAAAAAGGCCATGGTGGGGAAGTAAATACAATCTAGCAAGTAAAAGACTGGAATGGTAGATTTACAGTGGGAGAATGTGAAGTAGAAATAATGGGGTGCAAAGGAGCAAAATAAATACAGTAGGGGAGGGGGTAGTTGTTTGGTCTAAATTATAGATGTGCAGTAATCTGTGAGCTGCTCTGACAGCTGGTGCTTAAAGCTATTGAGGGAGATAAGTGTTTCCAGTTTTTTGTAGTTCGTTCCAGTCATTGGCAACAAAGAACTGTAAAGAGAGGCAGCCAAAGGAGGAATTGGCTTTTTTGGGTGACAGGTGGGTGCTGCTATGGTGACCAGCGAGCTGAGATAAGGTGTGGCTTTACCTAGCAGAGACTTGTAGATGATCTGGAGCCAGTGGGTTTGGCGACGAGTATGAAGCGAGGGCCAGCCAACGAAAGCGTACAGGTCGCAGTGGTGGGTAGTATATGGTGCTTTGGTGACAAAACGGATGGCACTGTGATAGACTGCATCCAATTTATTGAGTAGGGTATTGGAGGCTATTTTGTAAATGACATCGCCAAAGTCGAAGATCGGTAGTATAGTCAGTTTTACGAGGGTATGTTTGGCAGCATGAGTGAAGGCTGCTTTGTTGCGAAATAGGAAGCCAATTCAATAACATTTTGGATTGGAGATGTTTAATGTGAGTCTGGAAGGAGAGTTTACAGTCTAACCAGACACCTAGGTATTTGTAGTTGTCCACAAGTCAGAACCGTCCAGAGTAGTGATGCTGGGCAGGTGCAGGAAGCGATCGGTTGAAGAGCATGCATTTAGTTTTACTTGCATTTAAGAGCAGTTGGAGGCCACAGAAGGAGAGTTGTATGGCATTGAAGCTCATCTGGAGGGTTGTTAACAGTGTCCAAAGAAGGGCCAGAAGTATACAGAATGGTGTCGTCTGCGTAGAGTTGAACCAGAGACTCACCAGCAGCAAGAGCGACATCATTGATGTATACAGAGAAGAGAGTCGGCCCAAGAATTGAACCCTGTGGCACCCCCATAGAGAGTGCCAGAGTCCCGGACAACAGGCCCTTTGATTACACACATGGAGCTCTATCAGAGAAGTAGTTGGTGAACCAGGCGAGGCAATCATTTGAGAAACCAAGGCTATCGAGTCTGCCGATGAGGATGTGGTGATTGACAGTCGATAGCCTTGGCCAGGTCAATGAATATGGCTGCACAGTAATGTTTCTTATCGATGGCGGTTAAGATATCGTTTTAGGACCTTGAGCGTGGCTGAGGTGTTTGTTCACTTGGCTTTTGAAGAACTTAGAAAGGCAGGGTAGGACAGATATAGGTCTGTAGCAGTTTGGGTCAAGTGTCCCTCCCCCTTTTGAAGAGGGGGATGACCCCAGCTGCTTTCCAATCTTTGGGAATCTCAGAGGACACGAAAGAGGCTGAACAGGCTAGTAATAGGGGTTGCAACAATTTCTGCAGATAATTTTAGAAAGGGTCCAGATTGTCTAGCCCGGCTGATTTTGTAGGGGTCCAGATTTTGCAGCTCTTTCAGAACATCCGCTGACTGGATTTGGGAGAAGAAGAAATGGTGAAGGATTGGATGAGTTGCTGTGGGGGGTGCAGTGCTGTTGACCGGGATAGGGGTAGCCAGGTGGAAAGCATTGCCAGCCGTAGAAAAATGCTTATTGAAATTCTCAATTAAAGTGGATTTATCGGTGGTGACAGTGTTTCCTATCCTCAGTGCAGTGGGCAGCTGGGAGGTGTTCTTATTCTCCATTGACTTTAACAGTGTCCCAGAACTTTTTTGAGTTTGTGTTGCAAGAAGCACATTTCTGCTTGAAAAAGCTAGCCTTAGCTTTTCTAACTGCCTGTATATAACTGCTTCCCTGAAAAGTTGCATATCACGGGGGCTGTTCGATGCTAATGCAGAACTCCATAGGATGTTTTTGTGTTGGGCAGTCCGGTCTGGAGAGAACCAAGGGTTATATCTGTTCTATATCTGTTCATCTGACACAGCGGTTGCATTAAGGAGAAGTTTATCTAAAGTTCCATGTATAATAGTTGTATCTTTTATCAATGTTTTATTATGAGTATTTCTGTGAATTGATGTGGCTCTCTGGAACTACTGAACATAACACGCCAATGTAAAATAAGATTTTTGGATATAAATATGCACTTTATCGAACAAAACATACATGTATTGTGTAACATGAAGTCCTATGAGTGTCATCTGAAGATCATCAAAGGTTAATGATTTAATTTTATATTTCTGCTTTTTGTTACTCCGCTCTTTGGCTGGAAAAATGGCTGTGTTTTTCTGTGACTTGGTGGTGACCTAATATATAATCGTTTGTGGTGCTTTTGCTGTAAAGCCTTTTTGAAATCAGACACTGTGGTTGGATTAATGAGAACTGTATCTCTTAAAATGGTGTAAAATACTTGTATGCTTGAGGAATTTTAATTATGAGATTTTTGTTGTTTTGAATTTGGCCCCCTGCACTTTCACTGGCTGTTGGCGGGGTGGGACGCTACCGTCCCGAATATTCCAGAGAGGTTAAAGGAAGTCTCCCACTCATGTCCCTCCCTGATTTTCACCAGATTGTAAGCGTTGCGGAGGTCCAATTTGGTAAAGAATTCAGCCCCCTCGGTCAGCTCCAAGGCGGCAGACATCGGGTAAGGGGTAACGGTTCTTAATTGTGATCCTGTTCAGCCCTCGGTAGTCGATGCAAAGACACAGACCTCCAAACCTGCACCATCTTGGGATGTTGAGGAGTGAATGAAACCTGCCTCCAGCAACTCGTGAATATAATTGTCCATTACTGCAGCTTCAGGGATCAAGAGGGAGTAAATACGGGCCTGGGGAGGGGTGGAGCCGGTAGGAGTTCTATGGTGCAGTCATATGGACAATGAGGAGGGAGGGTGTCTGCTTGCCTCTTACTGAAGGCCTCCCAGAGGTCGACTTATTCGGGGGGGGGGAGCGGAGATGTCTTGGACTTCAATGGATGCAAGGGGACGCGGCGAGGCTCTAGGCGGGTGTCTTAGACATTTAGTCTGGCAGTTTTTACCCCAGTCTAGTAGGTGTCTTGTGGACCAGGAGAGTCGTGGCCAAAAGTTTTGAATGACACACATATTAATTTTCACAGGCTGCCTCAGTTTGTATGATGGCAATTTGCATATACTCCAGAATGTTATGAAGAGTGATCAGATTAATTGCAAAGTCCCTCTTTTCCATGCAAACATTTCCACTGCATTTCAGCCCTGCCACAAAAGGACCAGCTGTCATCAGCTGATTCTCTAATTAACACAGGTGTGAGTGTTGACGAGGACAAGGTTGGAGATCATTCTGTCATTTTGATTGAGTGTGAGTAACAGACTGGAAGCTTCAAAAGGAGGGTGGTGCTTGGAATCATTGTTCTTCATCTCTTTCATGGTTACCTGCAAGGAAACGTGCCGTCATCATTGCTTTGCACAAAAAGGGCTTGCTGCCAGTAAGATTGCACCTAAATCAACCATTTATCAGATTATCAAGAACTTCAAGGAGAGCGGTTCAATTGTTGTGAAGAAGGCTTCAGGGCGCCCAAGAAAGTCCAGCAAGCGCCAGGACCGTCACCTAAAGTTGATTTAAGCTGCGGGATCAGGGCACCACCAGTACAGAGCTTGCTCAGGAATGGCAGCAGGCAGGTGTGGGTGCATCTGCACGCACAGTGAGGCAAAGATTTTTGGAGG
The DNA here is from genome assembly GCF_057628025.1 of Oncorhynchus mykiss. Classification (NCBI taxonomy): domain Eukaryota; kingdom Metazoa; phylum Chordata; class Actinopteri; order Salmoniformes; family Salmonidae; genus Oncorhynchus; species Oncorhynchus mykiss. Next base: position 33,361,369 of record NC_143040.1, read on the forward strand.
ATGACCTGGTTTCAAGAAGGGCAGCAAAGAAGCCACTTCTCTCCAGGAAAAACATCAGGTACAGACTGATATTCTGGTACAGGGATTGGACTGCTGAGGACTGGGGTAAAGTCATTTTCTCTGAATCCCCTTTCCGATTGTTTGGGGCATCCGGAAAAAACTTGTCCGGAGAAGACCAGGTGAGCTCTACCATCAGTCCTGTGTCATGCCAACAATAAAGCATCCTGAGACCGTTCATGTGAGGTCTCAGCCAAGGGAGTGGGCTCACTCACAATTTTTCATAAGAACACAGCCATGAATAAAGAATGGTACTAACACATCCTCCGAGAGCAACTTCTCCCCACAATCCAGGAATAGTTTGGTGATGAACAATGCCTTTCCAGCATGATGGAGCACCTTGCCATAAGGCAAAAGTGGTAACTAAGTGGCTCGGGGAACAAAACATCGATATTTTGGGTACATGGCCAGGAAATTCCCCAGACCTTAATCCCATTGAGAACTTGTGGTCAATCCTCAAGAGGCGGGTGGACAAACAAAAACCCACAGATTCTGACAAACTCCAAACATTGATTATGCAAGAACGGGCTGTCATCAGTCATGTGACCCAGAAGTTAATTGACAGCATGCCAGGGCAGATTGCAGAGGTCTTGAAAAAGAAGGGTCAACACTGCAAATATTGACTCTTTGCTTCAACTTCATGTAATTGTCAGTAAAAGCCTTTGACACTTATGACATGCTTGTAATTATACTTCAGTATTCCATAGTAACATCTGACAAATATCTAAAGACACTGAAGCAGCAAACACTGTGGGAATTAATATTTGTCATTCTCAACTTTTGGTCACAGCCACTACTGTATCAACATTTGATTTTCCTTGTTTTATTTTTAAGATTAGCCTTTGTCGGTAGCCCTTTCCCCTGGTAAACAATGTATGATTGTGAGATGATTATTTTTAAGTCTAATATTGTGGGTAATGGAGTCTCCAATGACTTGTTTTCAATTTGCCAGAGCTAATGGTGCGAGGCTTCGGCAGCTCAGACCCCACTAGCAGAGGTGGGCAATTCCAATCCTCAGGGGCCTGATTTGGTGTAGCAATTTTTCTTTCTCCATCCCTAGCAAACACAGCTGATTTTAATCAAGTTGCATTCTAAAGTGAAGATCATGATTAGGTGATTGGAGTCAGGTGTGTTACCTGGGGCAAAGCTGTGACACCACTCAGGCCCCCGACGACTGGAATTGCCCACCCCTGCGCTTAACACAGACCTGAGAAGGCTGGCTCTGGCTAGTTGCTTAGTGGGGGAAACCGGTTTAATGTGTCTATCGTCTGAATGAGCGACACCTGTTGAGCATGCCGACCAGCATGTCTTTCCAGAAGTCATGGGAATACGGTCCAGCTGCGGGGACTGTGCAGAGGAAATTACACTAGTACCTGTATTTATTGGTGGCACAGATGCTGGATCCTTCTTTCCTACACTTAAATTGCCCTTGCCTAATGATTTGTGTCTGCAGCGGAGCTTGCAACTCGTCTATCCTCACCACAAGGCGATAGTTCTCCTGTATACAGTGCATTCGGAAAGTATTCAGACTCCTTTTCCCACTTTTTTACGTTACAGCCTTATTTTAAAATGGATTAACCCCCCCCCCCCCCCATCAATCTACACACAATACCCCTTTTTTTTCTTTCTTGCAAATGTATTAACAATAATCTGAAATATCAAATTTACATCAGTATTAAGACCCTTTACTCAGTACTTTGTTAAAGCACCTTTGGTAGCGTTCACTGTCTTGGGTATGATGCTACAAGCTTGGCACACCTGCATTTGGGGAGTTTCTCCCATTCCTCTCTGCAGATCCTCTCAAGCTCTGTCAGGTTGGATGAGGAGTGTTGCTGCACAGGTATTTTCAGGTCTCTCCACAGATGTTCGATCAGGTTCAAGTCCGGGCTCTAGCTGGGCCACTCAAAGACATTCAGACGCTTGTCTCGAAGCTACTCCTGCATTTTCTTGGCTGTGTGCTTTGGGTCATTGTCCTGTTGGGGTGAAGATTCACCTTCCAGTCTGAGGTCCTGAGTGCTCTGGAGCATGTTTTCATCAAGGATCTGTATAATTTGTTCTGTTAATCTTTCCCTCGATCTCAGTCCCTGCTGCTGAAAAACATGGTGTCAGGTTTCCTCCAGACATTTCCGGGCATTCAGGCCAGAGAGTTCACACTTGGTTTCATCAGACCAGAGAATCTTGTTTCTCATGGTCTGAGAGTGTTTAGGTGCCTTTTGGCAAACACCAAGTGGGCTGTCGTGCCTTTCGCTGAGGACCAGCTTCCGTCTGGCCACTCTACCAAAAAGGCCTGATTTGGTGGAGTGCTGCAGAGATGGTTGTCCTTCTGGAAGATTCTCCCAGCTCCACAGAGGAACTGGAGCTCTGTCAGTGACCTTCTGGTTATTGGTCATTTCCCTGACCAAGGCCCTTCTTCCCCGATTGCTCAGTTTGGCCGGGCAGCCAGCTCTAGGGAGGGTCTTCTCCATTTAAGATTGATGGAATCCACTGTGTTCTAGGGGACCTTCAATGCTGCATAAATGTTTTGGTACCCTTCCCCAGATCTGTGCCTCGACACAATCCTGTCTTGGAGCTCTACTGACAATTACTTTGACATAATGGCTTTGATTTTGCTCTGACATGCACTGTCAACTGTGGGACCTTTTTATATAGACAGGTGTGTGCCTTTCCAAATCATGCCCAATCAATTGAATTTACCACCGGTGGACTCTAATCAAGTTGTCGACGCAGCTCAAGGATGTTCAATAAAAACAAGATGCACCTGAGCTCAATTTCAAGTATCATAGTAAAGGGTCTGAAAACGTATGTAAATAAGATTTTTAAGTTTTGTTTTTAAATTTGCAAACATTTCAAAAAACCTGTTTCGCTTTGTTATTTGGGGAGGGGGTGTGTGTGGATTTGCTGAGAAAAAATAAATACATTTTAGAATAAGGCTGTAATGTGGAAAAAGTCAAGGTATCTGAATACTTTCTGAAGGCACTGTATTACGAGTACAGCAACTGCAATCAGAAGGCATAATGTTACTTAGCTTTTATTTTTTGGTCCAGAGGAGGCCCTGCAGATCTAAGGCATTGGATTATAAAAAGACAAAATGAGGACCTTGGTAAGCGTGTTAAATACAGAGTTTGATGAAATAAGTTATTCAGAGTTGAAAAGTGAAAAAGTTGAGCAGGTAGCCAAGTCACAACAAGCAGTACGGAGACAGAACGTGGAAATGCTTTGGGTCACCAGTCAAAAGATCCAACTAGACTGCAAATATCTGATGTCATGACAAAAATGTATGTACTAGTCTCACTTCGACTCATGGCGCTCATACAGCGACTGTGGGAAGAGACTACAATGAATGTAAAATAGATATGCCAACCTCACCAAATATTTATCTTGAATAGGGTGCTTATTTGGGTATAGGCGTGTGTGTGTGCTTTTTTTATTTTTTTTTGTAATATAATGAATATTGATGTTCCTTCTGGGAGGGAAAAAGTTATTCTAATGTATTTCTGTTCTCAGGGCTGTGGAGTATTCTGTGACGCTGCCTGCCATTCTGGTGTCACGAGGACCTACAGGCCAAACTGAGGCTCATTCTCTCAACCTTTGCATGCCGGACCAACTGGTTACACACATCCAGAGAGCATTACTGGATACATTTGTAAGTCTGTTTGTATCACAGGTTGATAGAAATTCCATCCCCCAAAAATAATCCATCAAACATTTGAATGGATATAGTTAAAAAAGCCTATTTGGAAAACCCTATTCCTGTGTGTAATGTGTGTATGTAACAGTATAACTTTAGACCGTCCCCTCGCCCATACCCGGGCGCGAACCAGGGACCCTCTGCACACATCAACAACTGACACCCACGAAGCATCGTTACCCATCGCTCCACAAAAAAAGAGGGGAACCACTACTTCAAGGTCTCAGAGCAAGTGACGTCACTGATTGAAACGCCACTAGCGCGCACCGCTAACTAGCTAGCCATTTCACATCCGTTACATGTACACATACTGTATGTGCAGACAGGGAAAGAGAGGGGCTATATATGGCCTGATTCAAATATTTTATTCGTGGAATCAAGTGTGTAGTACTAGTTCAAAAATGTATACCCCTTTGGGTCCCCAGGACCAGGATTTAAGAAACATGGACCTAAAAAATGAAGGGGTACGCCAGTGTTTTCATACTAGGGTGTCTGTCTGTCTATACGTGTGTTCATCTGTACAGCGTCCTTCTAAAATATAATATTTTTGGTCATTGTAATAATTTGAATTGTTGAACCAGGATGAGTGTAACATCTTCCTCTGAACAAAGCAGAAACCGCTACTGTGTAAATATTTATTTGAAGTCGTATCACGCAATCTGATTTTATTAAAAACTTAGAAACACTTTGATTACAATTTGCCACCACATATTCGTAAGAAATAACAATTTCTCACTACCAGATATGAGACGCATCACAGAAAATGTTTTGACACACACAAACCATTTGTTAAGATTACAAAAGCGTTCCCAGTATGGCATCTCATTTACGAGTACTTAACAGAGTATTTCCGGCCACCCTACAGTGGTTGCTCAACTAAAAGATTATGCTGTGAGATTTAGAGGTAATTTGCGGGTGTCTCTCCCTCTAAAAACAGAATAACAAACTGGCTTTATTTACAAATTAGTAAATAACCCCACGTTCAAGAATGGCCTTTTTCTCATACACTTCAGGTTATTTGAAAACAAAATATTGTTTTAAACAAGCCATAGAATTTCAGTTTATTCCACCAGAAAAGACAGAGAAAATATTGTGGTTAAACTCAAATATACTAATTGATTAAAAAAATACTTTATTAGCTGTACTAGATTTTCTGTTCCTCCTGAAAGCCCTAATCTGCTCACTTAAATGAATAGAAATCCTGGTCATGGTGCAACACTGTTACAGCATAGTCAAAGTGAGGAGAATTGGCGATCTGCTGTATACTTATGGCCTATAAAAGTCACACCTTTCCAGTACTCCTCACCCCGGCCCCAACTCCACCCTTAACACAGTTACTATTCAAAAATGAGCTGTTTATATAAAAAAGTGACTTTGTGAGCAAAGAGAATGGTGCTACCCGTTCCAGGGTTAGGACCGTACCACAGTAGGAAATGAGCCGGCCCTGAGAGGATCACCAAAACGAAAGGTATTTTGTTTCAGTGCATTTTCTTAATAAAAAAATGTATATAGCCTATCATTGTGTACTGTATACTGTGTAATAAAATAGTTTAAATGAAGGTTAAATAAAAAAAATCAAAAATAATTGTGTACTAAAAACGTGAATGTTTTTGCAGAGCATACAACCATCCATTGAGAAATGTGGACAAAGGGCTGGACAACAGGCCGCATCGGAAAAACGCATGATTGCCAAGAAAGCAGTTAGTTTTGCTAGATTCTTAAAATGTGTGCACAGCATTTGTGTTGGAGTCACTTTTAATTCTTAATTGATCTACCGTTTCTATCATAGGCCACTGTAATCAATGGGGGCCATTCTGCTCATCTGATGAAGGTGCACATGGATCAGATTCAAACTTTGAAGACTGAGATCGAGTCATTGAAGGCACACCAGCAGAAAGAGAAACATTATCTGAGGGCAGAGATAGGGGCGACAGCTGATGCATTGGTCCAGAGCCAGTTGGCATTGATGGAGAGTCGGGCGGTGAATGACACAGTTGAAGAGGGCGAGGAACGAGATGGAGTCACAATCCATGCCAGGCACACCTGTGAGCTCTGGAACTCCACCTCCGACAGGCAGACTCAACATACAATACCGTTCAAATGTTTGGGGTCACTTAGAAATGTCCTTGTTTTTGAAAGAAAAGCCATTTTTCTTTGTCCATTTAAAATGGCATCAAATTGATCAGAAAATCTGTGTGGACATTCAATGTTGAAAATGACCTTTGTTACTGGAAACAGCTGATTTTAAAATAAAATATAATATCTACATAGGTGTACAGAGGACCATTATCAGCAACCATCACTCCTATGTTCCAATGGCACATTGTGTTAGCCTTTTAAAATGATACACTTGATTAGCTAATTGATCATTAGAAAACCCTTTTGAAGTGATAGCACAGCTGAAAAATTTAGATTTAAAGAAGCAATAAAACTGGCCTTCTTTAGAGTAATTGAGTGTCTGAGCATTTGTGGGTTTGATTATAGGCTCAAAATGGCCACAAACAAAGAACTTTCTTCTGAAACTCGTCACTCTATTCTTGTTCTGAGAAATGAAGGCGATTCCATGTGAGAAATTGCCAAGATACTGAAGATCTTGTACAACGCTGTGTACTACTCCCTTCACAGAACAGTGCAAACTGGATGCCCCGGTGCACAACTGAGCAAGGGGACAAGTGAGGCGTCCGTTTCTCAAACTAGACACTAATGTACAAGTCCTCAACTGGCAGCTTCATTAAATAGTACCCGCAAAACACCAGTCTCAACGTCAACAGTGAAGAGGCAACTCCGGGATGCTGGCCTTCTAGGCAGAGTTTCTCTGTCCAGTGTCTGTGTTTTAGCCATCTTAATCTTTTCTTTTTATTGGCCAGTCTGAGATATGGCTTTTTCTTTGTAACTCTGCCTAGAAGGCCAGCATCCCAGAGTCGCCTCTCAATTTTCAATTTCTCAATTTTCAACTCTATTTAATTCAAAACTGTAACTAGGTTGTTGTTTTTTTAAGCTCTTTGAAGATGTTGGATTGTGGCTTGATGGCAATTTTCAAGTCTTTCCATTTTCCAGCAGATTTAAGTCAAAACTGTAACTTGGAAAATGCAATGTCTTCCTGGCAGTGGTGGAAAAATAACTCAATTGTTATACTTGAGTAAAAGTGAGTCACCCAGTAAAATAGTACTTGAGTAAAAGTATTTGGTTTTAAATGTACTTAAGTATTGTTAGGTTCTAATTTTCAGAGTACAAACTCAACAGACACTAGGAAAGCTTTAAACAAAGTTTATTCTGCCCAGAGGGTCAATACAGCTGCATTAGACAAAAACATGGTTTTACTCGTGGTAGTATATATACCACACTTTGGGTGGAGTCTCCTCCTTATCACTCAACATTGCATCATTATTGCAGAGAGCTGAGTGATATGGGCCTTACACGGTTCCTCCCCTTATCAGTACTGCTACTTGTGATTGTTTTCCCTGCACTCAGCCCTTCCCAAGCTTACCGATGGCTCCCTTCATGTCTCTATTAAACCTAATGATGAATAATATATAAAGCTCAGAAACCAAACCTATCAGTATCAAAAGTAAATGTAATTTATAAAATATACTTAAGTATCAAAAGTAAAAGTAATAAATCATTACAAATTCCTTATCTTAAGCAAACCAGACAGCACAATTTTCTTTTTTCTTTTCGGATAGCCAGGGGCACACTGATATTATTTACAAATTATGCATTTGTGTTTTGAGTATGTCAGATCAGAGACCTTAGGGATGTTCCCTTGATAAGTGTGTGAATTGGACCATTTTCCTGTCCTGCTAAGCATTCAAAATGTAACGAGTACTTTTGGGTTCCAGAGAAAATGTTTGGAGTAAAAAGTACATTACATTCTTTAGGAATGTAGTGAAGTAAAAGTTGTCAAATATAAATTAAGTACAGATACAAACAAAAAAAGGTTGTATTTTTACTTCAGTACATTACACCATTGCTTCTTGGTAAACAATTCCAGTGTAGGTTTGGCCTTCTGTTGCAGGTTATTGTCCGGTGGAGGTGAATTCCTCTCCCAGTGTCTAGTGTAAATGAGACTGAAGCAGGTTTTCCTCTAGGATTTTGCCTTTGCTTAGTGCCATCCCGTTTCTTTTTATCCTGGATATGCTGATGTCAAGAAAAACCCATCCCATGAAGCAGCCACCAACATGCTTGAAAATAAGGCTGCAGTTACTCAGTGATGTGATGTGTTGGATTTGCCCCAACCATAAGGCTTTGCATTTAGGCCAGAAAGTGTATTCCTTTTATGTTTTTTTTTGTAATATTACTTTAGTGCCTTGTTGCTTACAAGATGCATGTTCTATATATTTGTATTCTTCCTTTCACGCTGTCATGGGTAGGCAGGTAGCCTAGTGGTTAGAGCGTTGGACTAGTAACTGGAAGGTTGCAAGATCAAATCCCTGAGCTGACATGGTAAAAATCTAAAAACTCTGAACAAGGCAGTTAACCCACTGTTCCTAGAATTTGTTCTTAACTGATTTGCCTAGTTAAATAAATAAAAATGTATGTACTTATTGTGAAGTCACTGCAATGTTGATCCATCCACATTTTTCTGCCATTGAACTGTTTTAAAATCACCCATGGCCTCATTGTAACATCCCTGAGCAGTTTCCTTCCTATCCTACAGCTCAGTGAAGAAGGACGGCTATCTTTGTCTGGGTAGTTTAAAACATAATCCACAGCACAATTATTAATTTGACCATGCTTAAAGAGACATTCAGGGCCTCCTGAGTGGCGCAGTGGTCTAAGGCCACTAGAGATTCTTGGTTCGAGTCCAGGCTCTGTCGCAGCCGGCCGTGACCTGGAGACCCATGAGACGGTGCACAATTGGCCCAGCATCGTCCGGGTTAGGGGAGTGTTTGGCTGGCAGGGATGTCCTTGTCCCATCGTGCACTAGTGACTCCTGTGGGGGGCTGGGCGCAGTGCACGCTGCCAAGGTCACCAGGTGTACAGTGTTTCCTGCAGCTGGCTTCCGGGTTAAGTGGGCATTGTGTCTTGAAGCAGTGCAGCTTGGTTGGGTTGTGTTTCGGATGACGTACGGCTCTCGGCCTTCGGCTCTCCCTAGTCCGTACCGGAGTTGCAGCGATGAGACAAGACTGTAACTACCAATTGGATACCATGAAATTGGGGAGTTAAAGGGAGTAAAAAAAAGTGATATTCAATGTCTGATTTGTTATTGTTGTTACCCATCTACCAATGGCTGACCTTCTTTGAGGCTTTCGAAATGCTCTCTTAGTCATTCAAAAATAATTTCAACCCCTATCATTTTCCATATAACTTATGTGATTTAAGCCAAAATGTAGGCCTAAACAAAGGAGCTGAATACTTGTGCAACGACTAATATATATGTGTGTGTATGTGTGTTGTGTACAGTTGAAGTCAGAAGTTTACATACACTTAGGTTGGTGTCATTAAAACTCATTTTTCCACCACTCCACAAATTTCTTGTTAATTAACAAACTATAGTTTTGGCAAGTCAGTTAGGACATCTACTTTGTGCATGACACAAGCCATTTTTCCAACAATTGTTTAGACAGATTATTTCACTTAATTACAATTCCAGTGGGTCAGGAGTTTACATACACTTAGTTGACTGTGCCTTTAAACAGCTTGGAAAATTCCAGAAAATGTAATGGCTTTAGAAGCTTCTGATTGACATCATTTGAGTCAATTGGAGGTGTACCTGTGGATGTATTTCAAGGCCTACCTTTAAACTCAGTGTCTCTTTGCTTGACATCATGGGAAAAGAAAAAGTAATCAGCCAAGACCTCAGAAACAAAATTGTAGACCTCCACAAGTCTGGTTCATCCTTGGGAGCAATTTTCAAACGCCTGAAGGTACCACGTTCATCTGCACAAACAATAGTACGCAAGTATAAACACCATGGGACCACGCAGCCGTCATACCACTCAGGAAGGACCTAAAACAGAATATTTACTAGGATTAAATGTCAGGAATGGTGAAAAACGGAGTTTAAATGTATTTGGCTAAGGTGTATGTAAACTTCCTACATCAACTGTATGTGTGTGTGTGATATAGTTTTATTAATATTAATTTTTTTATATTTTGTGTAGATTGTGGACAAAAGAATGACACATACATTTTAATCCCACTTTGTAACAAAATCAAATCCAAGGAGGATGAATACTTTTGCAACACACTGTATTTATCATTGATCACCTTTTTTTGCCCTCTGTACCCCTTCCAGCCAGAATTGACAGTGGAGAACCTGCCCCTGTATCTGGAGGTTAAAAAAAAACTTCTGCTGCTCTTTGTGGGAGAAGAGGAGAGTGGGAGGAAAGGGAACAAGAGAGTATTGGATGATATGAGGAGTCTGCTGAACACAGGACTGCTCAACCCCTACCTGCCCTGCTGGATCCACCTGTATGTACCGGAGCATTACGTGTCCCACGTCAATGAAGGGTTGCAGTAGGTTTCAGAGTGTCGGGAACACACAGTTCAGGGCAAGGCAGCCATAGCCCAATTATGTAACAGAAAGGTTTAGTTCTAGTGGCATTAGCATTAAATGTTCATCATTTTTTTATCTTGTCGTCCACTTGGGAGGAACATTTCAATATACTGTTTCAAGGCAAAGTATGATTCAGAATTGGGGTTGTATAACTCCATTGTCTTTTCAACTCTGTTATTTTCTGCCAATGACCCACTATTTTCAAAACGGATTGTGTTTTACTTTTGTCTTTGAATTGAATCTCAGCTCATTGACTGGTTGGATTGGTTGGATGGAAAAACCAGTGAATGCAGGGTGTATTTTTGTGTTGAGGGGTATCTTGTGTGTTCCAGGGGTCATACCCCTGCAGGTAAGGCTGTCCTGGAGGCATACCTGGGTTTCCTGCCTCTGCTTCCTGCCCTGGTGGTCTCCCAGCTGGCCACAGGAGGAGAGGTCTTCCACTACCCCACTGGCAGACCCTTAATGGTACAGCCCATTCTGCAGTGGCTGCAGAGAGTGGAGGATGGTGAAGAACCACCTGCAGGTATGGGAGGGGGGGGGGGGGGGGGGTGTTAATGTACTTGGTTGGTCCAGTGTTTCCTTAATTTACACACTTTACACTGGCAGTGACCAAAATGACCACTGTTAGAAATAAGTTTATCAGCAAAGAACAATTAAAGAAAAATAACTTGTACTTTGCTTCCACATATGGAAGTGCACTCTATGATGATTGACGAATGCTGCATTTGCACCTGCAGTTTCTGGCCTTTAAGGGGGGCACAGCCCTGCTGCCATGGCTGCAAGTTGAAGGCTCTGACTACCAGCTCCTATTTGCACATTCCCAACATCAGTTATTTCATTCACCACTGCCCATATGTATTACTTGTGTATAGAAGTGTTGTGCTACATATGCAAATCTAGGCATATCTGGTTGTGTTGAGAAGATATGGTACTTTGTCTTCATGCACAGAAGTGTGCATTGCATCACATGCTCCAGATCACACACATAATCTATGCAATCATGTCAACACAACCTATTAATCAACATAATCACATACATTTCCCATTCTCTACTGTATGGGTCAGTGAATAATGGAGTAGGCCGATCTTATGGTCTTTTTCCTGATTGTGTCATTCAAGCCATTCTGTGTACGTGTATGTGCTTTTTTGTCAATTGAGTCTTTGCCAAGAGTCTGTAATCTCAGGTGACGGTGTCCTGTCTGAGTATTGTACCACACAGCTCCATCTGTCACCACCATTCATGAGATCACCTCTATTTATTCATTCATTCATTCATTCAAACCTCTTTCTCCAGAGCCTTTTTGAGCTAATCCAATCGCTTTTGTTTTGTGGGCGGATTAGTATTGTATATATGTGTGTGACAGACTGATGCCTTGCTGGTTTCTACCCAAAATGCACACTCATCGACAAACCTCCAAAGACTAGGCGTCAGGTTTTTCTTTCAGTTATTCCACTTCTAGTGACAGAGGGAGCTGAAATGAAGGAAGTACAGTAGAGGAAGGAGGATGTTTTCCTGAGACGCTTCCAATCCACTTCCTCTGTCTCTGGAGGGAACTGTATCTCTTAATTGTGTCTGATGGTTGCCAGTTATAGTCCTGTCATCATACAGCACTCACCATAGATTGAGGTTCTTTTCAGGCTAATGCCCCCTCTTTCTGGTTTGTGTTCATTAGGCATCCAATGGAAGAAAACGGACTGAAACAGGGATGGCCTACCTAGAGTTGTCCAATAAACGCTTGTTTTTTGTTTACTGTTGCAAAATGTTAATGTTTTGCATTGCGTGCACTAATGAGAACACCCTGCGCTTTCTCTGTCTGGAGAAGCACATCATTCGTCAACTTGAAGTGTTCGACGTTTAGACCGTGTTGATGTTTTTTATTTTCTGGAGCTGACTCGAGAGTTTTTATTCATCTATCATAATCAGAAACCCTATAGACATCAATTAAACTTTGACGGAAAGGTACATTTACTGTTAGGACATCTTATGATACTCGTGTTTCTATACCAAGCTTACTGTATCTTACATTTTGATTTGGGGTTTGATCCGTATTAACATTTTGTTCAGTTACGAAATGTGGAAATATCGTTTAGAGAAAATCTATACACCGAAGTTCTGTACACCGTTGCAGATAGCGCTGCGATGTCTAGAGCTGACACTACTCCCAATTCCACAGACTGTGAACCAGTCTGCTCTATACAATACATTTCTGTCTGGACGTTTGGTAACACTTCACCCTCCCGAACAAATCTGAGGTCTTTCCCACCAAACTGCTTGCATTTACCAGAGGGATCCAAACCCATTGAGAGTATGGCAGATGACTCCTTTCAAGCTCGACCAGGTGATAATGCACACAACCTGTGCATATATCTTGGCTTCTCCTAATTTATGTGTAATTCAAACAGACCCATTGTCTCAGTCTGAGTATATGACATTTACAGTTGCTTTCATAGGCAAGCCCAATCCCACTAAAGCCTGAATTGACAGTAGAGTGGGTCATTGGCTCACATTTATCTCCTCTCTATGCATTGATGGCTAATGCCATATCATATGGAAATGTCTTGTTTTATTTCAACCCCTTCTAGACACACTCACATTTGAGTGGTTGGAGCACAGGGTCAGTCATGGGAAGGAGATAATGCAGCAGTTTAGGTTAAATGCCTTGCTCAAGGGAACAACAGTAGGAGATGGCCTTCAGGATTTGATACCAGCTACCCCTACCAGTAGATTTTTTTCAGTACCTCTTGTTGCTGGCACCCCTATTTAACCTCTAGGATCTACACCCATTGGCAGGTTGACAAAGTGGCTTGTATCAATTCCGACTGTAAATTTGACCTTTCAGTCGAACAGGCAATAATGCACAAAACCTGCATCATTACTCTGTGTAATTCAAGCATTGACTCATTGTCTAAGTACATGACATTTTACAGTTACTTTCAAAGATGAGCTCAATCCCACCAAAGCCTGATTTGACAGTAGTGTGTTGGCCCATGTTTCTCCCCTCTCTCGCTACGCATTAACTGCCAATGCATTCAACTCTCCACACGATGATCATTGTCAATTTTATCACAGAGCTGAAAATTTGACTCTGCTTCATCCCAACTCTTTGAAAAACACACACACACAGCGAGAAGAGTTTTGAGCCCAGGGTCAGCCATAGTAAAGCCTGGAGCAGGGCACAAATGCAGGAGATGGCATCTAGGATTTGATACCAGCAACCAACACATTTTTCAGACAGACCTGTGATTTGAAACGGCAACCCTCTGGTTGATGGCACGCCTCTCACATCTAGGATCTGCACCCTTTGTCAAGGTGAAAAAATGACTCCTTTCATGGTCGACCAGGTGATAATGTACACAACCTGACTTTATTGTGTAATTCAAGCATTGTATTGTTGTAAATGTCATGTACTCAGACGGTTACTGTCAAAGACCAGCCCAATCCCACTAAAGCCTGAAATGACAGTAGAGTGGATTTTTGGCTCATGTTTTACCCCTCTCTACACACGCTTATGCATTCCACTCACCACACAATGAAGATGATTCCTTTATTGTCCATTTCCTTGAGACAGCCACAAAGTCTCTTAGTCACTCTCTGTAAGCATGGAAATGGAAGATGGAATTGGCCCCATATTAAGTAACTGCTGTAAAAGCATAAGTTGTATATAATGCAATATTCCTGTCTGGAGAGACAAAGCTACTGTATGGTTCAAAATTATTGGCACCCTTGATAAAGATGAGCAAAAATACAAAAATAAATAACACTGAACTATATTGTATGCAACAACAAAAAAAGTGAATATTTTATACTAATGCAAATTGCTCAGATTTTGGTTTAACAAATAATAAAACAAATCTCAAAGATAGGCACCACAATTATTGGCTCACCTGTTTTCAATACTCCAACACCCTCTCTTTGCAAGGACTGAGCTTTTTTCTAAAATGTTTGAAATTTGAGAATATTTGAGGGATCTTAGACCATTCCTCCATACAGAATCTTTCCTGGTCATTGATATCCTTTGTCTGCACTTCTGAACTGAACTGCTCTCTTCAATTCAAACCACAGGTTGTCAATGTGGTTCAAGTCCGGAGACTGAGATGACCAAATGTTGATTTTTGTGGTCAGTTAAGCATTTGATGTGCTTGGGGTTATTGTTAGACCGTTGCGCCACTCGGGAGCCTTAAGGCACTGCATTTCAGTGCAAGAGGCGTCACTACAGTCCCTGGTTCAAATCCAGGCTGTGATTGGGAGTACCATAGGGCGGCTCACAATTGGCCCAGCGTCGTCTGGGGTAGGCCGTCATAAATAAGAATTTGTTCTTAACTGACTTGCCCTGTTAAGTAAAGTTTTTTTTAAATTAAAAAGGTTTTTGGCTAAAATGTCCTGGTACTTGGTAATGTTCATGATGCCGTTGATCTTAACAAGGGCCTCAAGACCAGTGGAGGCAAAATAGTCCCATAACATCAAAGATCCATCACCAAATTTTACAGTAGATATGAGGTATTTTTTTGATATGCTGATATGGTCAGATGACATGAAAATCGAGCTCTTAGGCCACGCACACCAGTGGTGGGTTTGGTGTTGGAAAACGGACGCGTATGCAGAAAAGTAACATTCATGTATAAGAGTTGTTGGTTTCATTTGAAATAATGTACATTCAGAACTATTTTCAAATACATACCGAGTATTATTTAAAAAATTATCTTTCAAATACTTCCAACGATACTGTATGTATTTGAAGTAATTGTAAATACATGGCAATACCTTCCAAATAGTATTTTCAAATGCATTTCAATATTCAACTACTTGTTTGTTTTTTCATATAAAGGTTATCTGAATACTTGTTTTGACATTTTAATGAAAGGTAATTGAGGTGCCTGGTAGTATTTGAACCCAGGTCTGTTATCTGAGCTGACACTGTTCCCCGGGCCCCAAAGATGTTGTCGATTTAAGGCAGCCCCCCGCACCTCTCTGATTCATGCGGAAGACACATTTCAGTTGATGGCATTCAGTTGTACAACTGACTAGGTATCCCCCCTTCCCTTATCCGCAAGGGGAGGGTTATAGATTATTGAAAACGGGTGCCAATATATTTTCTAGATTAAAAAAATACATTTTGTTGAACAAAATCTCTCTGAGCAATTGAATTAGTATAAAATATAATGTTCCCATGTTCTTGACCATACAATCAATATAGCTCAGTATTTGTATTATTTATTTTGAACAGTATTTTTTGCTCCTCTTTATCAGGGGTGCCAATAATTTTGGATCTGACTGTATATATAGATCATGAGTATTATCTGTGAAGGGTCAAGCCCTTACTTTTAGTGCTACAAAAGTGTACAGGCTATCACATAAGTGTCTTTGGGTGTATATAGCACTTTTCTAGAACACAATGTGGTGGTGTTATTATTAACATGAATTGTACCCTTCTCTCTTAAAGGTATAGGTCACTCAAAGACGATTTTAGTATTTGTTGTTAATACAACCCTAAAAAGGTGTGCATGTCAGTAGTCAAGTTTTAAAGATGGAGAACTTTCAGTACAGAGCAAAAACTGTGATGCAATTTGCATGTTAAGTGAACCATCCCTTTAACTGTGCACTACAGATCTGGTGTTTGATCCTGCTGGTCATTTTAGACTTTTTCTTCTGCTGTATCTATTTCGGAGCGCCAGTGGAAAATCTAATTCTAAATTGAAGTTCCACATGTTGTCATGGAATTATTCCTTATGTTCAGCAACCTATCCGTGACCTTGCACTAAAATCCAGCTGCGTATTTGGTATTTTATTAGGATGCCCATCAGCTGTCACAAAAGCAACAGCTACTCTTCCTGGGGTCCACACAAAACCTGAGACATGACATAATACAGAACAGCTCAGAACTCAGAAGGACAGAACTACATGAAAAAATGTTTTGTCAAAGGCACACGTAGCCTACATATCAATACATACACACAAACTACAGTGCCTTGCAAAAGTATTCGGCCCCCTTGAACTTTGCGACCTTTTGCCTCATTTCAGGCTTCAAACATAAAGATATAAAACTGTATTTTTTTTGTGAAGAATCAACAACAAGTGGGACACAATCTTGAAGTGGAACGACATTTATTGGATATTTCCAACTTTTTTAACAAATCAAAAACTGAAAAATTGGGCGTGCAAAATTATTCAGCCCCCTTAAGTTAATACTTTGTAGCGCCACCTTTTGCTGCGATTACAGCTGTAAGTCGCTTGTGGTATGTCTCTCAGTTTTGCACATCGAGAGACTGACATTTTTTCCCATTCCTCCTTGCAAAACAGCTCGAGCTCAGTGAGGTTGGATGGAGAGCATTTGTGAACAGCAGTTTTCAGTTCTTTCCACAGATTCTCGATTGGATTCAGGTCTGGACTTTGACTTGGCCATTCTAACACCTGGATATGTTTATTTTTGAACCATTCCATTGTAGATTTTGCTTTATGTTTTGGATCATTGTCTTGTTGGAAGACAAATCTCCGTCCCAGTCTCAGGTCTTTTGCAGACTCCATCAGGTTTTCTTCCAGAATGGTCCTGTATTTGGCTCCATCCATCTTCCCATCAATTTAAACCATCTTCCCTGTCCCTGCTGAAGAAAAGCAGGCCCAAACCATGATGCTGCCACCACCATATTTGACAGTGGGGATGGTGTGTTCAGCTGTGTTGCTTTTACGCCAAACATAACGTTTTGCATTGTTGCCAAAAAGTTCAATTTTGGTTTCATCTGACCAGAGCACCTTCTTCCACATGTTTGGTGTGTCTCCCAGGTGGCTTGTGGCAAACTTTAAATGACACTTTTTATGGATATCTTTAAGAAATGGCTTTCTTCTTGCCACTCTTCCATAAAGGCCAGATTTGTGCAATATACGACTGATTGTTGTCCTATGGACAGAGTCTCCCACCTCAGCTGTAGATCTCTGCAGTTCATCCAGAGTGATCATGGGCCTCTTGGCTGCATCTCTGATCAGTCTTCTCCATGTATGAGCTGAAAGTGTAGAGGGACGGCCAGGTCTTGGTAGATTTGCAGTGGTCTGATACTCCTTCCATTTCAATATTATCGCTTGCACAGTGCTCCTTGGGATGTTTAAAGCTTGGGAAATCTTTTTGTATCCAAATCCGGCTTTAAACTTCTTCACAACAGTATCTCGGACCTGCCTGGTGTGTTCCTTGTTCTTCATGATGCTCTCTGCGCTTTTAACGGACCTCTGAGACTATCACAGTGCAGGTGCATTTATACGGAGACTTGATTACACACAGGTGGATTGTATTTATCATCATTAGTCATTTAGGTCAACATTGGATCATTCAGAGATCCTCACTGAACTTCTGGAGAGAGTTTGCTGCACTGAAAGTAAAGGGGCTGAATAATTTTGCACGCCCAATTTTTCAATTTTGATTTGTTAAAAAAGTTTGAAATATCCAATAAATGTCGTTCCACTTCATGATTGTGTCCCACTTGTTGTTGATTCTTCACAAAAAAATACAGTTTTATATCTTTATGTTTGAAGCCTGAAATGTGGCAAAAGGTCGCAAAGTTCAAGGGGGCCGAATACTTTCGCAAGGCACTGTATCTAGACCAAATAGGGGAGAGGTGTTGTGCCGTGAGGTTTTGCTTAGTTTTTTTTTTAACCAGGTTTGCTGTTTATTTGAGCAATATGAGATGGAACTATTGTTGGAAAAATTACTTGTCATGCACTAAGATGTCCTAACCGACTTGCCAAAACTATTGTTTGTTAACAAGATATTTGTGGTGTGGTTGAAAACGAGTTTTAATAACTCCAACCTAAGTGTATGTAAACTTCCGACTTCAGCTATATGTAGGTAGGTAGAAATGGAACCAAATTATCTGTTTGTATTCAGTCCTTTTTTAAATAGGATATATGGGCTACTGTATAGGTGGAATGTGATAGTCTGCCTATAACCAGCCTGAGTAAGTTTGTTCTATTATAAGGTTACTGTATGCTCTGTCAAAAAACAACCCCTAGCTCATCTTTTCATGGGTTAGTTTACCGTTTTACAGATTTCTTGAGCTTTTTCTTGTTTCTGTTCCTTCAGGTTTTTCTGTTATTCTACTATTTGAGTATGGTGCTTTCTAAACAGGTTCTGCTTCTGTTCTTCTCTCTCTCCCCCACCCAGGTGTTATTGTGGATGAGAAATGGATGCCCTCCATGCCCTTCTACGACTTCCTGTCCGTCATGGACCAGGAAGTACCGGGCTATGCCTCCCAGAGGAGCGCTAAGACAAAAACAAACCGGATTGAGAGAGCAGAAGGAGAGAAAGAGAAGAGCAGCAGTGGTGGTGGTGAAAGACAAGCCCGAACTGGAGCACACAACCCCCAAGGGTCACCCACCACCAAGCCTCCACAGACATCTCACCACCACTCTGAGCTATGAGGGGGATAGAGCAGGAGCCCTGACCTCTGAAAGCTGGAGGAAACCAATGACCGCTTTGATCAGAATCACCTCTAACAGATAAGCTACACTGAAGCTATTAGATAGTGATAGCTTTATGGGCTGTGAGATCCACTGAGCCTCCTAGTTTGTGGTTTAGCTGTTTTACAGTGCATTGGGAAAGTATTCACACCCCTTGTCTTTTTCCACATTTTGTTATATTACAGCCTTATTCCTCATCAATCTACACACAATACCCCATAATGACAAAGCAAAAATAGGTTTTTAGACATTATAGCCACACACAAAAATACATTAGCATAAATATTTAGAATCTTTACTCAGTACTTTGTTGAAGCAACTTTTGCAGCGATTACAGCCTCCAGTCTTCTTGGGTACAGTATGACACTACAAGCTTGGCACACCTGCATTTTGGGGAGTTTCTCCCATTCTTCTCTGCAGATCCTGTCAAGCTCTTTCAGGTTGGAAGGGGAGTGTCGCTGCACAGCTATTTTCAGGTCTCTCCAGAGATGTTCAAGTCTGGGCTGTGGCTGGGCCACTCAAGGACATTCAAAAACGTGTCCTGAAGCCACTCCTGCAATGTCTTGGCTGTGTACTTAGGGTCATTGTTCTGTTAGAAGGTGAAACTTTACCCCAGTCAGGTCCTGAGCGCTGTCATCAAGGCAAACAAATATTTTGATTTGTTTAACACTATGGTGTTACTACATTATTCCATATGTGTTATTTCATAGTGTAGAAAATAGTAAAAATAAAGAAAAACCCTGGAATGAGGTGTCCATACTTTTGACTGGTATTATGTATGTACATAAACGCAGCAAAAAAAGAAACGTCCTCTCACTGTCAACTGCGTTTATTTTCAGCCAACTTAACATGTGTAAATATTTGTATGACCATAACAAGATTCAACAACTGAGACATAAACTGAACAAGTTCCACAGACATGTGACCAACAGAAATGGAAATATGTGTCCCTGAACAAAAAGGGGGGGGGGGGGGGGTCAAAATCAAAAGTAACAGGCAGTATCTGTTGTGGCCACCAGCTGCATTAAGTACAGCAGTACATCTCATCCTCATGGCCTGCACCAGATTTGCCAGTTCTTGCTGTGAGATGTTACCCCACTCTTCCACCAAAGCACCTGCAAGTTTCCAGATATTTCTGGGGGGAATGGCCCTCACCCTCCGACCAAACAGGTCCTAGACGTGCTCAATGGGATTGAGATCCAGGCTCTTCGCTGGCCATGGCAGAACACTGACATTCCTGTCTTGCAGGAAATCACGCACAGAATGAGCAGTGTGGCATTGTCATGCTGGAGGGTCATGGCAGGATGAGCCTGCAGGAAGGGTACCACATGAGAGAGGAGGATGTCTTCCCTGTAACGCACAGCGTTGAGATTGCCTGCAATGACAACTAGCTCAGTCCGATGATGCTGTGACACACCGCCCCAGACCATGAAAGACCATCCACCTCCAAATCGATCCCGCTCCAGAGTACACGCCTCGGTGTAACGCTCATTCCTTCGACGATAAATACGAATCTGACCATCACATCATTTACAATGAAGATCTGTGAAGTTATTTGGATTTTTACAAATTATATTTGAAAGAGAGAGTCCTGAAAAAGGGCCATTTCTTTTTTTGCTGAGTTTGTATATTCACAGAATGTATATATATTCACAGATTGTATTTATACTTAATGGAATAGTTAATTATGTCACCCTGAAAGTAAGATACGATTTGGTTTTCTCTAAACACTCACGTTCACTACACTAGTGAACAATCAACAGAAGTAGATTTTTTATTTATTTTTATACTATTTTTTCAATATTGTTTCTAGACTGGCACAACTTTGGTTTTAGAAATGGGGGGGACATAACCTGTCTGGGGGTCCTCCCTCAGATTTTTTGGAGGGCAACTAAAGCTCATTTCCTGCATTTATACACAATCTACATATGTCCTTTTTGGGGACACTTTTATTGTAATTAAGAATAGAATGTTTCTAAACACTTCCACATGAATGTGGATGCTACCATGATTAAGGATAATCCCGAATAAAGCGTGAATAATGATGACTGAGAAAGCTATGGATGCACAAATGTGACCAACCGGCTCAAATCGGTCTTATGTCGCAAAATTAGAAATTGTGTTTTTTACATTGGATAAAAGTAGACTCAGAGCTACAAAATGGTATATCACACACTGTTCCTCAAAAATGAAATGGGAAAGTAATTCTGCTTTGAAAATAGATAAACTTGTAAACTCCCTTTTGAGAAAAGGGCTTTTGAATTTTTGGTACCTACTGGAGAGCTCTCCTTTGTCTACACCTATTCAGCATTGTTCACACCCTTTTAAGCCAGCCCCAGCCATCTCTTTAAGGATTCACATGTGAGGTCATGTGCTAAACAATGAGTAGCGTAGTAAAGACTAAAAGTGGTAAAAGTAGTAGCCTACAATAAGGATAAATTCCACATAATAATATTGTCCAGATGAAAAGATTTTATAAATATTAGATGACACTGAGATACTATAACTATAACCCCTAGCCACATCCAGTGGTGGAAAAAGTACTACATTGTCATACTTGAGTAAATGTAAAGATACCTTAATAGAAAATTACTCCTGTAAAAGTCACCCAGTAAAATAATACTTGAGGTAAAGTCAAAGTATTTGGTTCTAAAAATAAAGTATCAAAAGTAAATGGAATTGCTAAAATGTAAAAGTATAAATAATTAAAAAATCCTTATATTAAGCAAACTAGACGGCACCATTTTTTTTTTGACGGGCTAGCCAGGGGCACACTCCAACACTCAAGACATTAATTTACAAACTAAGCAATTGAGTTTAGCGAGTCTGCCAGATAAGATGCAGTAGGGATGACCAGGGATGTTCTCTTGATTAATGTGTGAATTGGACAATTTCTGTCACAATGTCAGCAGCATACCACCCTGCATACCACTGCTGGCTTGATTCTGAAGCCTAGCAGGGTTGGTCCTGGTCAGTCCCTGGATGGGAGACCAGGTGCTGCTGGACGTGGTGTTGGAGGGCAAGTAGGAGGCACTCTTTCCTCTGGTCTAAAAATATCCCAATGCCCCAGGGCAGTGATTGGGGACACTGCCCTGTGTAGGGTGCCGTCTTTCGGATGGGACGTTAAACGGGTGTCCTGACTCTGAGGTCATTAAAGATCCCATGGCACTTGTCATAAGAGTAGGGGTGTTAACCCCGGTGTCTTGGCTAAATTCCCAATCTGGCCCTCAAACCATCACGGTCACCTAATAATCCCCAGTTTACAATTTGCTTATTCATCCCCCTGCTCTCCCCTGTAACTATTCCCCAGGTCGTTGCTGTAAATGAGAACGTGTTCTCAGTCAACTTACCTGGTAAAATAACGGGAAAATACATTTTTAAAAACAATGTAACGAGTACTTTTGGGTGTCAGGGAAAATGTATGGAGTAAAAAGTACATTATTTTATTTCGGAATGTAGTGAAGGAAAGTTGCCAAAAATACACTGCTCAAAAAAATTAAGGGAACACTAAAATAACACAGATCTGAATGAATGAAATATTCTTATTAAATACTTTTTTCTTTACATAGTTGAATGTGCTGACAACAAAATCACACAACAATTATCAATGGAAATCAAATTTATCAACCCATGGAGGTCTGGATTTGGAGTCACACTCAAAATTAAAGTGGACAACCACACTACAGGCTGATCCAACTTTGATGTAATGTCCTTAAAACAAGTCAAAATGAGGCTCAGTAGTGTGTGTGGCCTCCACGTGCCTGTATGAGCTCCCTACAACGCCTGGGCATGCTCCTGATGAGGTGGTGGATGGTCTCCTGAGGGATCTCCTCCCAGACCTGGACTAAATAATCCGCCAACTCCTGGACAGTCTGTGGTGCAACGTGGCGTTGGTGGATGGAGCGAGACATGATGTCCCAGATGTGCTCAATTGGATTCAGGTCTGGGGAACGGGCGGGCCAGTCCATAGCATCAATGCCTTCCTCTTGCAGGAACTGCTGACATACTCCAGCCACATGAGGTCTAGCATTGTTTTGCATTAGGGCCAACTGCACCAGCATATGGTCTCACAAGGGGTCTGAGGATCTCATCTCGGTACCTAATGGCAGTCAGGCTACCTCTGGCGAGCACATGGAGGGCTGTGCGGCCCCCCAAAGAAATGCCAGACTGTCACGTCTGTCACATGTGCTCAGTGTGAACCTGCTTTCATCTGTGAAGAGCACAGGGCGCCAGTGGCGAATTGGCCAATCTTGGTGTTCTCTGGCAAATGCCAAACGTCCTGCATGGTGTTGGGCTGTAAGCACAACCCCCACCTGTGGACGTCAGGCCCTCATACCACCCTCATGGAGTCTGTTTCTGACCATTTGAGCAGACACATGCACATTTGTGGCCTGCTGGAGGTCATTTTGCAGGGCTCTGGCAGTGCTCCTCCTGCTCCTCCTTGCACAAAGGCGGAGGAAGCGGTCCTGCTGCTGGGTTGTTGCCCTCCTACGACCTCCTCCACGTCTCCTGATGTACTGGCCTGTCTCCTGGTAGCGCCTCCATGCTCTGGACACTACGCTTACAGACACAGCAAACCTTCTTGCCACAGCTCGCATTGATGTGCCATCCTGGATGAGCTGCACTACCTGAGCCACTTGTGTGGGTTGTAGACTCCGTCTCATGCTACCACTAGAGTGAAAGCACCGCCAGCATTCAAAAGTGACCAAAACATCAGCCAGGAAGCATAGGAACTGTGAAGTGGTCTGGTCACCACCTGCAGAACCACTCCTTTATTGGGGGTGTCTTGCTAAATGCCTATAATTTCCACCTGTTGTCTATTTCATTTGCACAACAGCATGTGAAATTTGTCAATCAGTGTTGCTTCCTAAGTGGAAAGTTTGATTTCACAGAAGTGTGATTGACTTGGAGTTACATTGTGTTGTTTAAGTTTTCCCTTTATTTTTTTGAGCCGTGTATATTCTAACATTTTTTTGAGTGTATATCTATCCATCTATGTCCTTAATCAGTATAAAGGAGGAAATGTTGCTTACTTGTTGAGCAAAATCAAAGCTGTAATGCAATAAAAGTAGTGCCAATCATGTTGGAGATCAATTAAATAATCAAAACATGTTTTTGCTTTACATACTAAGTGTTGCCATCGATTCCTTGTGGAGACGTCATACTGCTGCTATTGTCACATGGGATGGCAGCAGCTTTCCACCAAAGTGTTTGTGTCCTGGGTGGCGTCCTGGTAATATGACTGGTGGAGGAGAGTCAGGCGTGTTCTACTGATGCTGAAAGACAAATTCCATGTACAAATATTTTAGCATTATTATACAATTGATGCGAAATGGCATTCTGAGAACATCCCTACACACAGTTCATACACGTAATGTTAGCTAGCAAGCCAGCCAGCCATCTAATGTCAGCTAGCTAGCTAACAGCAAGCTTGTCATAGCTAGCTAAAGTTAACCAAATTGGTTCAATGTTAGATAGTTAGCTAGCTAACAGGGTGTAACTAGCAATACAAAATTCCATTCTGAGAAAACATCACTAACGTTAAACTCAGGTCATACACGTAAATTAATGTTAGCTAGCAAGCCAGCCATCTAACCTCAACTAACGTTAGCTAGCTAACAGCAAGTTTTAACTGGAGGTCTTTTGTTTAGACATCTAAAGTTAGCTTGAAAACAATGAACTATAATCCCAATCCATAGAGTACTAGCAATACAAACTGATTGTCATAGCCAGCTAAAGTTAACCGTCTGCTTTTGGAGCAGTGGCTTCTTCCTTGCTGAGCTGCCTTTCAGGTTATGTCGATATGGGACTAATTTTACTGTGAATATAGATACTTTTGTACCTGTTTCCTCCATCATCTTCACAAGGTCATTTGCTGTTGTTCTGGGATTGATTTTCAATTTTCACACCAAAGTACTTTCATCTCTAGGAGACAGAACGCATCTCCTTCCTGAGGGGTATGATGGCTGCGTGGTCCCATGGTGTTTATACTTGCGTACTCTTGTTTGCACAGATGAACATGGTACCTTCAGGAGTTTGGAAATTGCTCCCAAGGATGAACCAGACTTGTGGAGGTCTACAATTTTGTTTCTGGGGTCTTGGCTGATTTCTTTTGATTTTCCCATGATGTCAAGCAAAAGAGGCACTGAGTTTGAAGGTAGGCCTTGAAATACATCCACAGGTACACCTCCAATTGAATGAAATGATGTCAATTAGCCTATCAGAAGCTTCTAAAGCCATGACATCATTTTCTGGAATTTCCCAAGCTGTTTAAAGGCATGCAGAAAGTAGATATGCTAACCGACTTGCCAAAACTATAGTTTGTTAACAAGAAATGTGTGGGTGGCTGAAAAATGTGTTTTAATGATCTAACCTAAGTGTATGTAAACTTCCGATTTCAACTCTATAAACAGTTTTTGCTTTGTCATTATGGGGTATTGTGTGTAGATTGATGAGGGGGGGGGGGGGGGGGGGACGATATAATCAATTTTAGAGTAAGGCTGTAACAAAATGTTGAAAAGTCAAGGGGTCTGAATACTTTCCGAATACATACATACTGTACAAACAGAAATACTCTTCAGTTTCATCAGCTGTCCGGGTGGCTGGTCTTAAACGAACCCGCAGGTGAATAAGCTAGATGTGGATGTCCTGGGCTGGCGTGGTTACACGTGGTCTGTGATTATGAGGCCGGTTGGACATACTGCCAAATTCTCTAAAACGAAGTTGGAGGTGGCTTATGGTAGAGAAGAAAAACATTTAAATTCTCTGCCATAGGCTCTGGTGGCCATTCCTGCAGTCACCATGCCAATTGCATGCTCACTCAAAATTTGAGACATCTGTGGCATTGTGTTGTGACAAACGGCACATTTTAGATTGGCCTTTTATTGGCCCCAGTCCAAGGTGAACCTGTGTAATGATCAAGCTGTTTAAAAAAAATTTTACACAAAACTTGAGAGAAATAAGAATTTTGTGCATATGGAACTTTTCTGGGGTATTTTATTTCAGGTCATGAAACATGGGACCAACACTTTACATGTTGCATTTATATTTTTGTTCAGTATAGTATTTTCTGTGGATGGTATTAAATTGCAGTGAATTATGTCTGAGATTTAAGAGCATGACTTGGCATTCAAACACATCTGTATCCATTAATCCTTGTCAATAGTGTCTCCCAGGTTGAACTCACATTTTTGTTCTGACATGTTTTGTGTCATCAGGAAAAGCCTCTATCAAACCTTGATACAGTTTGGAAATCAATTTTTAGAGGTTTGTCAGACTGCCTTTAAATAGTTTCAATCTTTGAAGCTTCTGGCTTGTCCTGTGTTTGCTGCTCAGAGAGAATAAAGTTTACCTCAGCGCTCTCACAGACTGGCCTTCCCTGGTTTCCTGACCCTGCTGAGACCCCTGTCACCTGTCACCTGATCCTGCTCAGATGAGGCATGACAAAGAATTACCTTGGTGTTTATTTATACATTATATTATCCAATAATATAATCAATGGTTCAATAATTGTAATGACCATTATTCCCACATCCCAGACTGTAGCCTACCATCAACTCAAGGTGGAACTTTGTATCCATTCATATACTGCAAAATTCACCTGAGCTCTGTATACTGGTCTTCCCTGGCTATCTGACCCTGCTGGGACACCTGTCACCATCTGATCCTCTTAAGATCCTCTTATGATGGGCATCGTGTTGTGTACTGACTGTGCACCATAACAGTGAAGCCTGTAGAGCTGTTTATAAACCGTGTCAGTGTGAAAAGTAGGGAATTACCAAGGGAAACTGACAGATCATTAACGTTACAACGCTATACTAATAAAAACTTACATTGCGTTGTCAAAAACATCAGAATATCGGTCTTCAATGTTTGGCCGCTGCTTTCATTATTTGAGACAGGTCTAGTGTGATTGAGGTAAAAATTAATAGCTCAAGATTGTGAGCTAGCTAGCTAGGTCTACATCAACTGGTGAAAACTAGCCAAGTTTATTTACTTCTGTTGAAATGGGACAACAGCTACCTGACAGATAGCTAGAGATGAACTGGCTGTGGTAGCTACTTGCTAGCTAAATAGTTTATTCACTTCAGCCGAGAGAGGATGAGACTTTGGCTACCATTACATGTCAGTTACACCACTGGAAATAAATACTTTAAGTCAAACAGCAGTTTTTTTATTTATTTAACCTTTTTTTTTAACTAGGCAAATCAGTTAAGAACAAATTCTTATTTTCAATGATGGTCTAGGAACAGTGGGTTAACTGCCTGTTCAGGGGCAGAACGACAGATTTGTACCTTGTCAGCTCGGGGGTTTGAACTTGCAACCTTCCGGTTACTAGTCCAATGCTCTACCACTAGGCTACCCTGCTGCCCCAAGTTACTTTGCCAGCTACATCAGTCAAATAAAGAGTAGACAGTTTCTTCTCTGCTTCCTTTTACAACTCGGAGAAAAAGCATAAAACACACAGACAACAGTTGCCTCTGTTCACACACTCTTTGGTGTCTGTGTAGTCCTAAATCTAGCCGGTTGAAACCGTCAAACAGCCTACCCAACCGCTCTGAGGCGTATGCATGGTCCTAAAGTACACTGCTGCCACTTTTTATATCACAGACAGTGCAATGATAAAATTGGGGGAGACAAAAATGCATATTCAGAATGTGTGGAGGTCATGTCCCCCCTGTCCCCAGTGAAAGTTGTGCCCCTGCCTCTAGATATTACTGTGCTGTTGGAGCTAGAAACATAAACATTTTGCTGCACCTGCGATGACATCTGCAAATCTATGTACGTGACCAATATACTTTTTGATTTGAAATTTGGTTGGATTCTACTTAATAAAGGTTATTTGGCCATTACAAATGACATGAACACACCTCATTCACTTCAAATTGATTGTTACCTAATGGTAACTAAAGTTAGCTGAAGTTTGTAGCAGCTGTTTAAAGAACCGAACCATGGATGACTGTTTCTTCAGGCCCAGGAGACTACTTTCAGAGTGAGAAAACATCAAGTTGCAAAATCCTGAACTTCCTCTTTAATTTCTACTGTGTTTAGTGTCTTTCCAAAACCTCATGCATTTTCTTTTAAGTACGCATGTAGACTACTCAGTGAGTAGAAAATAATGATAGATCATCAAATAGAATATAAAACAAATGGTGAGTACTGGTGAGTACACATTCCTCACATTTGTTTTGTACTCTATTTAATGATCAAAAGTATCAATCCATTCTGCGATTTTGTGTCATATAAATGTCCTCTTATTGGTTCCTGATGGGGGCCTGTGGTTTCTCTGATTGGCTCCTGGCTGTTTTCCCCACCATTCTCCTTTCCATTCCAGAGTGTCTGTGCTATGGAAAGGATATGTAAGGGTCGGGCCAATTACCAGCACGGAAAATTACCTATGTATTTGGTTACTCATAATTAACTTTAACAATCACCGTCGCATTAAAGTGTGAGTGTGTGTGTGTGTGTGTGTGTGTGTGGGGGGGGGGGGGGGGGGGTACTGTGTACAATACACAGTTGCCATTTAAACCACGATCCGTAAGATTCCCATTCATTTCAAGGGTTTTGAAAACACAATTCCACAACATGTGGATAAAATGCATTCAAAATCATTGAGGTTAACAAAGTTTTAAAATGTATTTCCGTGAAGGGTCATTTTAATTCCTGATAATCTTATTGACTCTTGAAGAACTGAAATGTATGGTTCAACAATCTTCACCTATCATAACCCCAAATTTAGGGTTGTACAACTCCATAATGTTTTTGGTGTTGGGTTTTTGTATGCAATCCAGATGTACCTTCAACAAATGTTATGAACTTTTATATAGATCTCATGGACTGTCTGTCCTTTCTTGCATCCATAGTTCAGTCAAAAAAATTTAAGAGGGTTTTCCACCCATTTTTCAAGGCCCCATCCCTCAAACCAAGTTGCGGCCAGGGCTGCCGCTGTGCTGAAAACACAAACTCCTGATTGTGGCTTTAAAGAAACCTGGCCTCGTCCAGTAGACTCACTGGTTGTTCTGTGAAATTACGCAGTCAGTTTCTGAGATTTTAATGAAGACTAAAAGCACCTGCATGTGATTGTGGGATTTGGACATGCAAACACAATCATGGTTCAAGGTAACAGATTTTTGACAGTCTTACCTCAGAGCTACACCAAGTATAGAGAAGTAGAAGTGCCGAGTGGTCATTATTGAGTATTCATGCCTCCACTCTCGGTTCCTCTCTCACACTTACACGCACACACTTGTGGTATTAATCCTCTTATGAGATGTTAGATTAGTAAGATCCTCTTTTTCCTCCAAACATTGAATCTATATTGTGACATGGCTGACTGGTTCAGCATGGTCAGCCTTTACTGACATGCGGCCTTCACAGAAGTCAGAGTATTCATGCTTCTTGGAGTTTTCATACGCATCTAATAAATTGGTCTGCACCTCACCACTCGTAGTGATTCAGGGCTAATCTCTATAGCCATCCAGCTATTTACAAGCAACTGGCTAAACAAAAAAGACAAGACCTTACCTCTTCTGAGATGTTGGAGTCCGTTTCCCGGTGTTTGACATAGGAGCTCAGCCAAGATAGCATGAAATAAATAGGCTGCACCGTTTTCACACCTGCATCTCCATCCCGAATCTCCCCATTTCTCCCCAGCAAAATTAGCCTACATTTAGGCAACTGTTTATATTGAGGTAAAAATCTGAATGTAATGCTTGTATGGATGTCAAGCCCAGTACATGTTCATGTTATCATCAATCAACTGCATTACAGTTAAAAACTACTTTGACTACCACCGATTTGAGTTGGAGACGTGCGGGGACTGAGCATGCACCTTTGTGGGGCACACGTGTATACAGTACATGACCTGACAGCAAGCAAGCATTTAGATAGGCTTTCTCTGCCCTACTCTGAATCATTTCACAGTTATGGGGATGGTTTCCAAAACACAGATTAAGTCAAGGTTTTTAGTCCACGAGCATGCTTAGTCTGGGAAAGCAGCCCATAAAGTTATGAGTGTTAACCTAGGAGCCTGTAAAACCAGAGGAGGTGTTGAGTAGATACAACATGACACATTACCCACCCTGTTGAGTGCGCTCTAGGGGAAAGTTTCCTTAGATCTAAGACCAGCTTCCTCTTCTTCAATCATAACCATAACCAATAGTGGGGAAAATACAAAAGTGACCCAAGATCAGCGTCTATCACACAACATTGTCTATCCTCTCTTTGCTGGGGCACTGGGTCTGAAATGCTGTCTGGGTCTGAAATGCTGTCTGAAATACAATTTTCTTGATACTGTTTTTAGGCTCTGTCTGACAGGCAGCAACCCTCTGCTTAAGTTTCCCTGTCTTCCAGACGTTTTACAGTGCTCCTATGGGCACATTGTTGCTTCTCCTAATGGAATACGCCTCTGCCTTTTCAAAGGAATGGAAAAATAGCAAATAAGGTATCCTTTTGGTTTGTATGCTCAGATCAAGGACCTCCATTTTCAGCCATTGTTTTGATAGGTAACATTGCTTATGATCCTTTTACTCCAATCGGTGTTCGTTAAAGAGTCGGTCAATGCCTGGATTCTATTGTCATTTTGTTGCAATGCCCTCATTTAGTGAATTGTTTTCAAAGACTGTGTGTGTGTTTTTTTTTCTCTCTCCAGGCCCCTTTTGTCTAATCCAAACCTTCTGGATGGTTCTGTGTGGAGGCTAGTCAGATATGAGAGATGACAGCCAGATCAGACACTGGCAAGACGGGATTGCAGGAAAACAGTCTGCTCTGACAAGGTAAGATTGTGTTACACACACACATTCTTTCATGTATTGTACATAGTCTGACTCCCATTTACACACATACTGTCACATACTGTGCATGTGCACAAAGACTTACTCCCATTTCCACACTCTCTCTTTTTCTTTCTCTCTCTCTCTCGTTCATACTGTACATGTGCTCAAAGTCTGACTCTATTTTCACACACACACTGTCATGTACTATGCATGGCCACATAGTCTAACACCCATTTCCAGGACATCTCATTTCCACCCGGACCCGTCCAATGAAGACTAGATGAGCGGTGATTTGATGCCGGGTCTCTGTGACAGACTACATCAGTGTTATGTATCTCTCTATCATATAATGATCATATGAAATTGAGTAATAGCGCTTGTCTGTGTGATTTGATCTATAGTTTGAGGGAAGCATCTCTATGAGCACAACACTTTTAAAAATACGTGCTCTGGGATAGAGGTACTTGAACATTTGAGGCTAATGGATAACACTTAATTTCACACGTGAGGTCTATGAAAAGATGAACGATTGGGAGGGGTGAACTGCTTCAAAATGGACCATTACATTTGTGGTGGAGTTTGAGGGGAGCAATCCAATGGGATTATTTCATCAGTCAAATTGAGGCGGTTGCTGTACTTACAGAAAGATCGCATCAATGCTGAGTAGTGTCTGCGTCATCTGGTCAAATGGAAGCTAACCATAGAGACTGGGAAGAGTATGGGTATATTAAATCGCAATGCGAAGGCGACTTTGGGGGGAGTTCACGAACCAAGGTATCACATAATTGAAGTTGAAGGAGGTTTTCACTTAAAATCTCACGATATACATGGCCCCATTCATTCTTTCCTTTACACGGATCAGTCGTCCTGGTCCCTTTGCAGAAAAACAGCCCCAAAGCATGATGTTTCCACCCCCACATGCTTCACAGTAGGTATGGTGTTCTTTGGATGCAACTCAGCATTCTTTGTCCTCCAAACACGACGAGCTGAGTTTTTACCAAAAAGTTATATTTTGGTTTCATCTGACCATATGACATTCTTCCAATCTTCTTCTGGATCATCCAAATGCTCTCTAGCAAACTTCAGACGGGCCTGGACATGTACTGGCTTAAGCAGGGGGACACGTCTGGCACTGCAGGATTTGAGTCCCTGGCGGCGTAGTGTGTTACTGATGGTAGGCTTTGTTACTTTGTTCCCAGCTCTCTGCAGGTCATTCACTAGGTCCCCCCGTGTGGTTCTGGGATTTTTGCTCACCGTTCTTGTGATCATTTTGACCCCACAGGGTGAGATCTTGCGTGGAGCCCCAGATTGAGGGAGATTATCAATGGTCTTGTCTGTCTTCCATTTCCTAATAATTGCTCCCACAGTTGATTTCTTCATACCAAGCTGCTTACCTATTGCAGATTCAGTCTTCCCAGCCTGGTGCAGGTCTACAATTTTGTTTATTGTGTCCTTTGACAGCTCTTTGGTCTTGGCCATAGTGGAGTTTGGAGTGTGACTGTATGAGGTTGTGGACAGGTGTCTTTTATACTGATAACAAGATCAAATAGGTGCCATTAATACAGGTAATGAGTGGAGGACAGAGGAGCCTCTTAAAGAAGAAGTTACAGGTCTGTGAGAGCCAGAAATCTTGCTTGTTTGTAGGTGACCAAATACTTATTTTCCACCATAATTTGCAAATAAATTCATAAAAAATGATTTGATTTTCTGGATTTTTTTTCTTCTCATTTTGTCTGTCATAGTTGAAGTGTACCTATTACAGGCCTCTCTCATCTTTTTAAGTGGGAGAACTTGCACAATTGGTGGCTGACTAAATACTTTTTTACCCCACTGTACTTCAAACACCCGACAAGGCCCAAATCCCTGTAATTTGCATGAGAAAGAGACAGATAGATCGAGGAAGTAGTTTGGGGTGCCAACCTGTTAAGGATATGGCAGACATACGCCCCCTTTGGAGAGATTGGGTACCCCTAGTAAACTGGAAAAAAAATCTGTCAAAAATTGCTAATATATGCAAACACTCTAAAGATTCTAAAACCGTTGGAATTATGTCTGTAAGTATAGCAGAACTCACAGGGCAGGCATTCTTCCAAACTAGTTTTTGTGGCCATGAAAGTTGGAGCAACTTTGACGTCATGGCCCCCACCCTTCCCAACCAGTTATGATTCTGGGGACACTTTCTATCTCTTCCGCTAGATGTCCTCTTTCATTAGAGCTTTGAATCGTTCAAATCCCGCGAGAATTGACCCTATGGGAGTGAAATTAGTGCGTGCCACGAGAGAATAGGCTGTGCGTATGGGCGCGAATTGGTCCCAGCCATTCCTTTGTTCCAGCACTCAAGAGAAGAGCAGACGATGGCCGATTGAATTGAAGTTTGTTTTGCGTGTCTAAAACATCATAAAGCTTGCTTCTGCACTTAGTTTGACCTGTTTAGTCGACATATAATATGTAATTTTGAAGTTTTGATGCGCAACTTTACCGGACCAGAGGACGTTTTTGGTGCACTTCAGCTGATGTTATTAGCAGTAGCTAATACAAAGACGCAAGACTTGAAACCAAACGATGTATTGGGTAAGTATGAAGCCTTCCAGAACATTCTGAACGAAGACCATCGAAGGTAAGGGAATATTTATGCTTAAATCTGTGTTTCTGTTGACTCCAACATTACGTGGAAATGTAGCTTGGAACTGAGCGCTGTCTCAGCATATGGAATAGTGTGCGATTTCTGTAACGTTAAAAATAAATCTAACATAGCGGTTGCATAAAGAAGCAGTGTATCTTTCTAACTATATGTAGAACATGTATATTTAGTCAAAGTTTATGATGTCTATTTACGTTATCTTGCCGCGCTACATAGATTTCCTGCGGGCATTTTTGAGTAATTTCTGAAGGTGAACTCACTGTAAATGGACATTTATGGATATAAATGGCATATTATTGAAAAAAAAAAATATGTACTGTGTAATATGTCATATTACTGTCATCTGATGAAGATTTTCAAAAGGTTAGTGAGCGATTTATTTTTTAATCCTGCGTTTGTTGATTGCATGTTTTGGCTATTGAAATGAGCTGTGTCTGGTGGTGGTTTTACATATATATGTGCTATGTTTTCGCCGTAAAACATTTTAGAAATCTGACTTGCTGGCTAGATGAACAAGGTGTTTATCTTTCATTTGAGCTATTGGACTTGTTAATGTGTGGAGGTTAAATATTTTTAAGAATATTTTTGCGTTCCATGCGCCACCGTTTCAGCTGAACGTGGGAGGGTTGATTCCCAATTGGGAACCAGTATCGTAGACAGGTTAAGGATCCGACTCCGACTGGGTAATCTGCCTCTACCATCAGTCCTATTAGCCAATGTACAATCATTTGATAACAAAATAGACAAGCTACTATCACGAATATCCTACCAACAGGAAATTAAAAACTGTAATATCTTATGTTTCAGTCGTGGCTGAACAACAACACGGATAACATGTCGTGGGTTTTACGCTGCATCGGCAAGATAGAACAGCTGTCTCCAGTAAGACAAGGGGTGGTGTATTTGTAAACCACAGCTGGTGCATGAAATCTAATATTAAGGAAGTCTCGAGGAAGCCTGAGGTAGAGTATCTCATGATAAGCTGTAGACCACACTATTTACCAAGAAAGTTTTCATCTGTATATTTTGCAGCGATCTATTTACCACCACAAACCAATGTTGGCACTAAGACCGCACTCAATGAGCTGTATAAGGACATAAGCAAATAGGAATACGCTCATCCAGAGGCGGCACTCCTAGTGGCCGGGAAATTTAATGCAGGGAAGCTTAAATAAGGAGCCTTTTGGACTTGGCGCTCCAGTACCGCTTGCCATGCGGTAGCAGAGAGAACAGTCTATGACTTGGGTGACTGGAGTCTTTGACAATTTTTGGGGCCTTCCTCTGACACTGCCTAGTATATAAGTTCTGGATTGCAGGAAGCTTGGACCCAGTGATGTACTGGGCTGTATGCACTACCCTCGCTGGTGCCTTACAGTCAGATGCCGAGCAATGGCCATACCAGGTGGTTATTCAACCGGTCAGGATGCTCTCGATTGTGCAGCTGTAGAACTTTTTGAGGATCTCGGGACCCATGACAAATGTTTTTAGTCTCCTGAGGGGGGAAAAGGTATTGTCGTGCCCTCTAAACGACGTGTTTGGACCATGATAGTTTGTTGGTGATGTTGTGTCTTTACTATCATTAAATTGAAGACTTAGTTTTTATCAAAGATTCTCTGTAATTAGTATTACGCGATCAAACTAATTAATCATGTAACTGTAATTAACTAGGAAG
The DNA here is from genome assembly GCF_057628025.1 of Oncorhynchus mykiss. NCBI lineage: Eukaryota > Metazoa > Chordata > Actinopteri > Salmoniformes > Salmonidae > Oncorhynchus > Oncorhynchus mykiss. The sequence continues at coordinate 33,396,143 of NC_143040.1, forward strand.
TCGGGGCACCAAGGAAAATATTCAGATTACAAAGTTATCATTTCCTAAAATAAATTTTCAGATATTTTATATCTGATCAAATAAGTCTTCTGATTAATGAATTATTTACTTTACCTCACTTTAGTCTCATTCCAAATTGTTGGTTATCTACACAAACCCAGTCTTCACTATGAGTCATCCATACATCAATTGTCTTAAACCATTTATGTATTACTAACTAAGTAATTCACAGAAATGCATAAACAAACAAACAAAGTCAATATGGTTACAAGAAATTATAATGGAATGTGCCCTAGTGGGCTAAACCGGCATCGGACAAAACGGGGAATGGAGGTCAGCTGAGAAGTCACTACAGAGTTGATAATTATAACAATTGAAATGCTAATCCTTTACACATGAACGCTCACTCATTCGGGAACAATTGCAATCAATATATATATTTACGCTCAACGTCTTCATTGCTGTTGAAAAGTTTGTTTCTTTTGTAGAATTGTCTCTCTCTCTCTCTGTCGTATGTTGTGGTTAGAGTGGTTGTTCAGAGTGACATTCATTCATTCGTTATAGAATGGATGTTTCGGCGGTTGTCGTTCTTTGCGTTCAATGATGCCGAATTCCTAGCTGCAGACTAGTAATTAATATCAAAGACTTGTTCTTATTCTGTCGGTATCGATAGTCTAATAGTTTAACCACGTGGTATGGTTAAAATATTCAGCAATGGTATGCAACCTTTGTACTCCCATGATTGAGAGAAACACGGTCTGGTGATAATTTCTCAAAGTTGGGTTTTATTCGGAATTGCAGAAAAGGGGCTGTCCCAGGATGCTTGACCCTAACTGGGCTCAGGGGCAGTCCTCTGATTTAGTTCAACTCAAAAGGGAATTGGAGTTTCCTTCATTAAACAGTCCAAAATCATATTGTAAAATTGTGTAAACAGTATCATACTCACTTATTCATCTTATACAACAATTAGATGTAAACCTCATATCTGAGGCTATTATATAAACAGCGTTATGGTAATGTGGCCACACCGTCTCCCATGAGCTTCTCCAAGTTGTAACAAACGGACCAGTTCGTAATTGGATTCTTCACCAATCTTTTATACCTTTTCTGGAACATGAAATTTGTTTGGACCTCAAGTTCTGTGAGGTGGAAGAAATTCCTTTGCTCTCTATGAAAATTGTTGTTCTGGCACCACAGGTCTCTGACCTCCTCCCTATAGTCTGTCTCATTGTTGTCGGTGATCAGGCCTACCACCATTGTGTCATCAGCAAACTTAATGATGGTGTTGGAGTCGTGCTTGGCCACGCAGTTGTGGGTGAACAGGGAGTACAGGAGGGGGCTGAGCACGCACCCCTGAGGGCCAGTTGCAGGAGGTGTTTAGTCCCAGGGTCCATAGCTTAGTGATGAGCTTTGTGTGCACTATGGTGTTGAAAACTGAGCTGTAGTCAATTAACAGAATTCTCACATAGGGGTTCCTTTTGTCCAGGTGTGAAAGGGCAGTGTGGACTGCGATTGATTTTACGTCATCTATGGATCTTCCGGTGGTGATATGCGAATTGGAGTGGGTGTAGAGTTTGGTGGTCCGCTTGAAACATGTAGGCATTACAGACTCTGAGAGGTTGAAAATGTCTGTAAAAACACTTGCCAGTTGGTTTGTGCATGTTCTGAGTACACGTCCTGGTAATCCATCTGGCCCTGGGGCCTTGTAAATGTTGACCTGTTTGAAGGTTTTGCTCACATCGGCTACGGAGAGCGTGATCACACAGTTGTCCAGAACAGCTGGTGCTCTCATGCGTGCTTCAGTGTTGCGTGCCTCGATGCGGTCATAAAAGGCATTTAGCCTGTCTGATAGGCTCACATCACTGGGCAGCTCCCGGCTGGGTTTCCCTTTGTAGTCTGTAATAGTTTGCAAGCTCTGCTACATACGACGAGCATCAGAGCCAGTGTAGTAGGATTAAATCTTAGTCCTTTATTGATGCTTTGCCTATTTGATGGTTCGTCTGAGGGCATAGCGGATTTCTTATAAATGTCCGGATTAGTGTCCCGCTCCTTGAAAACGTCAGCTCTAGCCTTTAGCTTGGTGCGGGTGTTGCCTGTAATCCATGGCTTCTGGTTGGTATATGTATGCACGGTCACTGTGGGGACAACGTTGTCGATGCACTTATTGATGAAGCCGGTGACTGAGGTGGTATACTCCTAAATGCCATTGGATGAATCCCGGAATATATTCCAGTCTGTGCTAGCAAAACAGTCCTGTAGCGTAGCATCTGCGTCATCTGACCACTTCCATATTGAGCGAGTCACTGGTGCTTTCTGCTTTAGTTTCTGCTTGTAAGTAAGTTTCTGCTTCTTTGACCAGTTCGAGCTGAGTAATCATTATTCTGATATCAATAAACTATTTTCGGTCACAAGAGACAGTAGCATCAACATTATGTACAAAATAATTTTAACAATGTGAAAAAACACACAAAATAGCACAATTGGTTAGGAACTTGTAAAAAGAGCCTGCGATGAATCAGTTCAATGGGCATTTTATGGTAAATTTGATGGTCCATTGTGGTATTTAGAGAAACATACTGGGCATGTAAGTAGTATTAGGGCTCTATTTAATCCATATCGCGGAAGGTAAACACTGCATATGTCAGCTCTAAAGGAGACTGCAGTCAAGGTAAACACTGCATATGTCGGCTCAATTGGAAATTACCTTTAAATTACTATCGCACAATCTGTAATGCTTCAGCGATACGGATTGAATAGAGCTCTTAGTCAGGCTATGAAACCCCAGTTTCATTGTTTTGTCTCAGGCCATCCAACAGTATGTCACCTCGGAGATCATAGGGCTTTTTATAGGTCTGTGGTTCAAACTCAGGAATGAGGATTGAGAGGACATTCTTAGGCCCAGTTGTGTGTGCACTTGTGTGTCTAAGAGCACATCTTTTATTGGGTAAGCAGCACACAATTGTGGGAAAGAGAACACAATACCTAGGGATCAGTGGAGGTTCCTCATAGGAGGAAGGGGAGGACTATCCTCCTCAGTGAATTTCATAAAAATTGAAATATTAAAGAAACATTAAAGTTATCCTGGCTGTGTGGGTACAGTAAATGGAAATCTGGACATTATTTCAGTGAGCTCATAGGGGAAAAGTGCAAATAGACATAAATATGATGTCACTTCCTGTCCGTGTGGTCAGTGTGGCTTAATCACAGAGGATTTGAGCTGTGTCTGAAAACATTACTAACTGTCAAATCCTTGCTTTCTCCATTATTTTTTCCTCAAATCCTCCCAAGCTCATGTCCGAGGGAGGGACCTTGGATCCTCTCCTCCAATGCGCTTTGAAATCAATAGAGGAAACAAGGACGTAGGAAGACAGGATTTGACAGCAAGCAAATCCTGGACAGGCTAGATGCAGTTTCCATACACCAGTTATTTCCTTTCAAATCAATCAAGGCAACTGAATAAGTGCACATTTTGGGAGAAAGGAGAGATTATTGGGATGCAACCAATGTCTCCCTCTAGACCAGAGGTGCACAATTGGCAGACCTCGGTCCGGATTCGGACCGAGTGAAGGTTCTATAAATAAATTAAATACTGATGAAACAACCCTTTTTTTCAATATACACATATGCGCTGGCTCAGCGCAGCTGGGAAGGTCCCAGACAGCGCCCCATACTGTCCAATCACGTGCGTTATTTAAATCACTTCATGAAACTCAGCCAATCAAGCAAATGTGCCTGTTAGGAGACTGATGTCTGGGGCGGCAGGTAGCCTAGTTGTTAGAGCGTTGGATAAGTAACCGAAAGGTTGCAAGATCAAATCCCGGAGCTGACAAGGTAAAAATCTGTCGTTCTGCCCCTGAACAAGGCAGTTAACACACTGTTCCAGGCAGTCATTGAAAATAAGAATTTGTTCTTGCCTTGTTAAATAAAGGTAATAAATAAATAAAATGTCAGAGAGAGAGACAGCGAGAGAAGTAAAGGCGGAAGTGAGAGGATAAATTATAGAATGGTGTGGTCAAGTCAGGAAAGTCGATACAGAAAATCAAGCTTTCAAAGAGGAGTGGACAGACATATGCTTTTATCCTTCCTGCAGTGAGTGTCAAACCACTCTGCCTGATCTGTTGAGAGACTGTGGCTCTGATAAAAAGTGCCAATGTGAAGCGCCACTACGAGACAAAGCACAGATCTTTTGAGCAAACATAACCACAGCAGTCTGAGGTGAGGGTACGCAAAATAGACAAACTCAAAGCCCAGTATAATTGGTCCACCAGAGTCCTCTCCCATGCATTTCACTGCCCAACAATATGCAAACGAATGTTCACTAAAAATAGCGTGGATTTTGGGTCAACACCAAAAGCCATTTACTGACGGGGGAGTGGTGATGGAGTGCATGAATGCTGTTGCTGAAACTTTACTTGACGGTAAACAAAAAGACGAGCTGTGTGAAAAGATCAAGCAAATCCCAATGTCACATACAACAAGAAAGAGTGAAATACTAACAGAGGATGTATTAACACAGCGTGATGAAGCTATATGGAATGCACCATGCATAGCATTAGCTGTTGATGAATCTAAATGTGAGTGATAATGCCTAGCTTGTGGTGAATGTTCGATTTTACCACACAGGGAAGAAGGAATTATGTGAAGACCTGTTAGGTACCACTCGAGACACATACAAGAGGAAGGGACATATTCATGGCCATAAAGGAGATGCTGAGAAAGAGGGGGATAGGTCTAAAACAAGTGGCCTCTCCCACCTCAGACGGGGCCCTTGCCATGATAGGAAGTGAGCGAGGAGCTGCGGTACGGCTGAAAGAGGACAACCCTGAGATCACAACGTACCACTGCATCATTCATCAGTCTGTCATGTGCACCAATCTGTCAGAAGAGTATGCTGAAGTGATGAATACAATGATGAAACTCAATGATGAAACTCATACAATGATGAAACTCATCAAAAATAAATAACAGCTTTCCTAGTACAGCTCAAGAGTCAGAAGGCAACCAAGTTTGAACTTTTTTTGCAAGATGAGAGCAAAATGGATATTGTTGCTTTTTTGGTAAACATCACATCACACCTTAATGAGCACAACGTGAAACTACAGGGCAAGAACAATTCAGTTTGTGATTTGATGACATCTGTCCTCTCCTTCCAGAGGAAACTGGAAGTGTTCGATGAAGATCTTCAAGGAGACTGTGCACACTTCCCAAAATTGCAGGAACAGATTCAGGGTGAGAGAGATGTTTCTCCTCATGTTGACTTCATTGACAAGCTGATTGGAAACTTCAGTAATCGCTTTGACAGCTTCAGCCTTCGACAGCAGCTCCTTCTTCTAATTGAGAATCCATTCCTCGTCACAGATGTCAGGGGATTTTCAAAGGAGGTGATACAGACCTTCAAGTGGGCACATGCTGGATCTCTACAGATGGAACTGATTGATCTGCAAGCAAATGTTGCACTAAGAGAGCACTTTCAACTAACTGATCATGACCCTTTCTGGCTGCAGGCTGTGTCTGAGACTGTTTTCCCTGGTCTAACCAAAGTAGAACTACACACCTTGACCATGTTTGGCTCCACATACAGTTGTGAGTCTTCTTACTCCACTATGGACATCATTAAAAATAAGTACTGTTCTAGACTCACCACATATGTGCATGAGAATGGCACTGACTGACTCCATTCCAGCCAAGGTTCAAATTACTGGCAGGGCAAGCAACAGCCCATTTCTCTCACTAAAGAAGAGAGATGGAGAAGTGAAGTGGGAGAGAGTCAGAAAGATAAATATTAGACCTGTGGTTTCTTATTTGTAAAAAAATCTAAGCACTTTTTTCAGAAACAGGCACTTTTGTTATTTTTTGGGGGAAGATGCTGTCTTGTTCTGCTTGAAATACTTTCACTTACGATTGGGCTGCATATTTATTTTACCTTTTACATTTTTAATGTGTCTGCATTAAAAATGTGCAATGAATATTGTTGAAATGTTATTGAAATGTAGTACTTTGTTTATTAGCTACACATATACAAGAACACATATGCCCCCAAATCATAGCGCACATTAGACATTTTAATGGTTTGGGCCTTTTGGGGAAGAAAATGTTAGTCACTGGACCTCTTTAAATTCTAATTGTGCACCCCTGCTCTAGACAGTCATGTTGACTCACTGTGATGATGAATATCTGAACTGGAGAATCCCTGTCACTTCCAGAACGAGACATTAGTACTGTTATTCTTCCTGTGGCTAACCTCACTTTAGCCTGGGAAAACCACGTTTTCCAGCTGCTGTCCTCCCTTCGTCTTCCAAAATGTAATGTCAGAGATATTAACGGCTAAAGCAGTCTGGAGACTGTTCAAATGCTACTATAAATCCCCAAGGAGTAGTCACTGACTATTCATAATTTACACTGTGACTTTTTTCCCACCTCTACTCTCCTATAATTGTCCCAAACCCTGTAACTTCAGGCCCAATTAGATGTTTTACAGGCTTTTTAGAGAGGCAAACTGTGATGAAGAGGCTTTTCTGCGACATCGCACTGTGACTATTTCCTTTAAAACCCACGCCTACAGGCATGCACACATACACAAACACTGGGCACGTTCCTCTGCCCAGGCGTTGCTGATGCATGCCAGATCTTACTACACCTGGATAGGTATTTTACGTACCAGCTAACCACGTAACATATTATGTTATAGCAATCTGGTGCCTGACGGCACAGTCGATGACGTGGCACTCAACCATTGGTTGATTCATGCCATTGGTTGGCATTGGTTGGCACCATTGGTTGATTCACGTCTGAGCAAGGGAATGCGACCACTATCATTCATTAATTCACGCCATTCCTTAACCTAGACTCAAACGCCTTAGGGATGGCCGTCAGCTCCATTCTGTGTGCTCGTAGTAACATTGCTACATTTTACTTTAGCTTTACGAACCACACTAGCTCCGTTCGTCATAGTTTGTCAACATTGGTACATCCTACTCATATTACTGGTCACAGTCACAAAATCACACAGACACAATTACAGGTTTAGTCCAAACGTATTATTTTGTTAAAGTTTACAGCCAATGTATTTCACTATAGTAAACATATACACTACCGTTCAAAAGTTTGGGGTCATTTAGAAATGTCCTTGTTTTCCATGAAAACATACATAAAATGAGTTGCAAAATGAATAGGGAATATAGTCAAGACTTATAGTCAAGGTTATAAATAATTATTTTTCATTTAAATAATAAATTGTTTCCTTCAAACTTTGCTTTCGTCAAAGAATCCTCCATTTGCAGCAATTACAGCCTTGCAGACCTTTGGCATTCTAGTTGTCAATTTGTTGAGGTAATCTGAAGAGATTTTACCCCATGCTTCCTGAAGCACCTCCCACAAATTGGATTGGCTTGATGGGCACTTCTTGCGGTCAAGCTGTTCCCATAACAGCTCAATAGGGTTGAGATCCGGTGACCGTGCTGGCCACTCCATTATAGACAGAATACCAGCTGACTGCTTCTACCCTAAATAGTTATTGCATAGTTTGGAGCTGTGCTTTGGGTCATTGTCCTGTTGTAGGAGGAAATTGGCTCCAATTAAGCCCTGTGGATGACAGGGTATGGCATGGTGTTGCAAAATGGAGTGATAGCCTTCCTTCTTCAAGATCCCTTTCACACTGTACAAATCTCCCACTTTACCACCACCTTGGTGTCAAGCACTCCTCCAGCATCTTTTCATTTTTTCTGCATCTCACGAATGTTCTTCTTTGTGATCCGAACACCTTAAAATTAGATTTGTCTGTCCATAACACTTTTTTCCAATCTTGCTCTGTCCAGTGTTTGTGTTCTTTTGCCCATCTTAATATTTTTTCTTTTTATTGGCCAGCCTGAGATATGGCTTTTTCTTTGTAATTCTGCCTAGAAGGCCAGCATCCCGGAGTCGCCTCTTTACTGTTGACGTTGAGACTGGTGTTTTGCGGGTACTATTTAATGAAACCGCCAGTTGAGAACTTGTGAGGCATCTGTTTCTCAAACTAGACTGTCCTCTTGCTCAGTTGTGCACCGGGGCCTTGTACGAGATCTTCAGTTTATTGGCAATTTCTCGCATGGAATAGCCTTCATTTCTCAGAACAAGAATAGACAGACGATTTTCAGAAGAAAGTGCTTTGTTTCTGGACATTTTGAGCCTGTAATCGAGCCCACAAATTCTGATGCTGCAGGTACTCAACTAGTCTAAAGAAGGCCAGTTTTATTGCTTCTTTAATCAGAACAACAGTTTTCAGTTGTGCTAACACAATTGCAAAAGGGTTTTCTAATGATCAATTGGCCTTTTAAATTGATAAACTTGGATTAGCTAACACAACGTGCCATTGGAACACAGGAGTATTGGTTGCTGATAATTGCCCTCTGTACGCCTATGTAGATATTCCATTCAAAATCAGCCGTTTTGAGCTACAATAGTTTAATTTAAAACATTAACAATGTCTACACTGTATTTCTGATCAATTCGATGTTAAAAACAAGGACATTTCTAAGTGACACCAAATGGTACTGTACTTCCTGGTAGCCTCCACTGTGAATATTAAATGCATGGCCACCGGTCTGATGCAGGGTTTTGTCTAAGAAGCTTTTGTCAAAATGTACTTTACGTAACAGGTTTAGGAGAACTTACAATGCAGGTTAGGAAAATTAACCTAGCAGGTTAGGAGAATTAGGTTATGGTTATGAAAAGGGTTAGGGTTAACTAAAATGCTAAATAAATCAACTTTTGGTGTCAATTTGACAAAAGCTGTATCCCATCTAGACATTACCTAGATGCCATGGTTATAGGGAAGGTGACATCATCACTTTCTGTAAAACGTCATTAATTATGCCAACTAAAGGTTTTTTCATAATTATTACAGTCTGGAAATGTTGGATATGCTTACCTGAATGTCAATTATTATTGTATTGATTATGTGTAATTGTGTTGAACATACCTGTTTACTACTGTAGGGGAAGTTTAGTCCTCTGCTGTTTGTGAGACTGCATAGTCCCAAGGAGGGAAAGGCAGCCTCACTCTGTTATTTAACCAGTCAATTTCAGACCTCCAGGACGTTGAGCAGCACAATGTTGTTGAAGCTCTGTCCCAACTCAAAGCTAACTCATGAGCTAGATTCCAATGTGCTGTGGAAACTATAAATGTTTTCAGGCTGACTTGGTAAAGTTATTCTTTATTGTTTTTCATTTTTCCATTGTGAGATTTTTCACTGTAAATATTTTTGAAACTGATTATTTCACCTGGTACGAAAAATGGCAAACTAAGAACATTGTTGTCCTGCGTTTCCCTGACATCTCCCTTGTCTCTCAACATATACTTTTCATATACTTTTCTACACAAACAAAGAATAATTATTATTACTTACCTCCAGGGAGAATCCGGCACCGCTTTAGACAGAGAGGAAGTTGGTGAATGTTATTGTCCTGTTACCGCACTACTGTCTGACGTGAGGTCATAGCCACGAGGCGATAGCAAAGATTATGTATTATATTGACAAGATAGTCAAGTGACCACTCAAACAATGGAAATACATGTCCTCAAAGATGGAAGGCATGCAGGAGGAGACGAGATTAGGTGGGATCATTCTAGCCAATGAGAGGGCAGATATGTGTGTGACCAACAGGCACAACTCTGATATAAAGTCGGATTTTTCAAATTTGCCGAAAGGCCACGAGCCTGTACTTACATGAGTGCATTCATAACAACTTAACTATTAAAAAATAGCAATTACATTTTTTGGTGACTAAATTCAACACTCTCATTGACCTCCATTCAAAAATTCCTCACTTCGTGATCTTATTTTCATGGCCAGATATGGAGTAGACTCTCTCTCTTTCCCCTTCTTCTCTCTGGTGATAGGGACTGAAGGGTCAAATGTCAATATGTCAGTTGATTTACCCAGGGGGAAAATCAAGAGAGTCCTGTGTGGGAGTACGTTCTTTAATTATGAAGTGTTTGCGTTTCTGGTAATCATGTGAATAAACCATTAGTCATGATGTATGATGACATGGGTGAGTCAATAGCATCTTAACCAGTGACATCATTTTACACAAGAGAGACATCTGGGCATGTTGAGAAAATACGAGCAGTGTGGGTGCAATGATTGAATAACATGTACAGTGCCTTGCGAAAGTATTCGGCCCGCTTGAACTTTGCGAACTTTTGCCACATTTCAGGCTTCAAACATAAAGATATAAAACTGTATTTTTTTGTGAAGAATCAACAACAAGTGGGACACAATCATGAAGTGGAACGACATTTATTGGATATTTCAAACTTTTTTAACAAATCAAAAACTGAAAAATTGGGCATGCAAAATTATTCAGCCCCTTTACTTTCAGTGCAGCAAACTCTCTCCAGAAGTTCAGTGAGGATCTCTGAATGATCCAATGTTGACCTAAATGACTAATGATGATAAATACAATCCACCTGTGTGTAATCAAGTCTCCGAATAAATGCACCTGCACTGTGATAGTCTCAGAGGTCCGTTAAAAGCGCAGAGAGCATCATGAAGAACAAGGAACACACCAGGCAGGTCCGAGATACTGTTGTGAAGAAGTTTAAAGCCAGATTTGGATACAAAAATATTTCCCAAGCTTTAAACATCCCAAGGAGCACTGTGCAAGCGATAATATTGAAATGGAAGGAGTATCAGACCACTGCAAATCTACCAAGACCTGGCCGTCCCTCTAAACTTTCAGCTCATACAAGGAGAAGACTGATCAGAGATGCAGCCAAGAGGCCCATGATCACTCTGGATGAACTGCAGAGATCTACAGCTGAGGTGGGAGACTCTGTCCATAGGACAACAATCAGTCGTATATTGCACAAATCTGGCCTTTATGGAAGAGTGGCAAGAAGAAAGCCATTTCTTAAAGATATCCATAAAAAGTGTCGTTTAAAGTTTGCCACAAGCCACCTGGGAGACACACCAAACATGTGGAAGAAGGTGCTCTGGTCAGATGAAACCAAAATTGAACTTTTTTGGCAACAATGCAAAACGTTATGTTTGGCGTAAAAGCAACACAGCTGAACACACCATCCCCACTGTCAAACATGGTGGTGGCAGCATCATGGTTTGGGCCTGCTTTTCTTCAGCAGGGACAGGGAAGATGGTTAAAATTGATGGGAAGATGGATGGAGCCAAATACAGGACCATTCTGGAAGAACCTGATGGAGTCTGCAAAAGACCTGAGACTGGGACGGAGATTTGTCTTCCAACAAGACAATGATCCAAAACATAAAGCAAAATCTACAATGGAATGGTTCAAAAATAAACATATCCAGGTGTTAGAATGGCCAAGTCAAAGTCCAGACCTGAATCCAATCGAGAATCTGTGGAAAGAACTGAAAACTGCTGTTCACAAATGCTCTCCATCCAATCTCACTGAGCTCGAGCTGTTTTGCAAGGAGGAATGGGAAAAATGTTCTGTCTCTCGATGTGCAAAACTGATAGAGACATACCCCAAGCGACTTACAGCTGTAATCGCAGCAAAAGTATTAACTACAAAGTATTAACTTAAGGGGGCTGAATAATTTTGCACGCCCAATTTTTCAGTTTTTGATTTGTTAAAAAAGTTTGAAATATCCAATAAATGTTGTTCCACTTCATGATTGTGTCCCACTTGTTGTTGATTCTTCACAAAAAATACAGTTTTATATCTTTATGTTTGAAGCCTGAAATGTGGCAAAAGGTCGCAAAGTTCAAGGGGGCCGAATACTTTCGCAAGGCACTGTATGTGTACATTTATTTTTCAACGCCCGCGCACATGATGCGAGCAGTGTGGTCAGCATGTAACATGCGATGCGAGCGGTGTGGTCAGCCTGTTAAATGTACACATACTATACATGTTATTCAATCATTACACCTACACTGCTCGTGGGTGTCAACGAGCGTCTGCGTAGCCAGGCGCTAAAATAGAACTTGGTTTTATTTGTGACGCTTGACATGCTGCAAATCCCGCCTCTCCCATCTCCTCATTGGTTTTTAGGACCATATACCCACGTGGGTGATTGAAAGATGAACTGAGGTCCACACTCCAGTCCAGTTGGTGGTGGTATTGCACCTTAATTTTGTTGCCAACTGTCATATAAAGTTCAAAGAAGAAGAAGTAGCCTGAAGGTGTCATGTACTGTCATGTTGTCTTGTCTCTGTCCTTTCCCTTCACCCTGTCTCCCTCTGCTGGTCGTGTTAGGTTACCTTTTCTCCCCCGCTTTCCCCCAGCTGTCCCTTGTCTCCTCTAACTACCCATTCACCCCGTTCCCCACCTGTTCCCTTTTTTCCCTCTGATTAGGTCCCAATATCTCTCTCTGTTTCTGCTCCTGTCCTTGTCGGATTCTTGTTTGTTTGTGTCATTCATGCCTGAACCAGACTGTCGTCATGTTTGCTGTAACCTTGTCCTGTCCTGTCGGAATCTGCCGGTCCATCTGAGCCTACCTATGTTTGGTAATTAAAGAAGCTCTGTTTAAGTTGATTCGCTTTTGGGTCCTCATTCACGCACCGTAACAGAAGAATCCGACCAAGAATGGACCCAGCGACTTCGGATCCTCTCCACTCAGCCGTCGAGATCCAGGGAGCGATGCTAGGCAGACACAAGCAGGAATTGTCTGCTGCTCGACATGCCGTTGAGACCCTGGCCACCCAAGTCTCCAACCTCACAGAACAGGTTCACCATCTCCGCCTCGATCCACCGGCCACTTCCAGGGCTTTCGAATCTCCGGAGCCCAGAATCAATAACCCGCCGTGTTACTCTGGGGAGCCCACTGAATGCCGCTCGTTCCTCACCCAGTGTGATATTGTGTTTTCTCTCCAGCCCAACACTTACTCCAGGAGCACTGCTCGTGTCGCCTACGTCATATCTCTCCTTATTGGACGGGCTCGTGAGTGGGGCACGGCAATCTGGGAGGCAAGGGCTGAGTGTACTAACCAGTATCAAGACTTTAAGGAGGAGATGATACGGGTTTTTGATCGATCTGTTTTTGGGGAGGAGGCTTCCAGGGCCCTGTCTTCCCTATGTCAAGGCAATCGATCCATAACTGACTACTCTATTGAGTTTCGCACTCTTGCTGCCTCCAGTGGCTGGAACGAGCCGGCCTTGCTCGCTCGCCTTCTGGAGGGTCTCCGCGCAGAGGTAAAGGATGAGATTCTCTCCCGGGAGGTTCCTTCCAGCGTGGATTCCTTGATTGAACTCGCTATTCGCATTGAGCGACGGGTTGATCTTCGTCACCGAGCTCGTGGAAAGGAGCTTGCGCTCTCCGTCGCCTCCCTCTCCGCATCACTACCATCTTCCTCTGCCGGCTCGGGTGCTGAGCCCATGCAGCTGGGAGGTATCCGCATCTCGACTGAGGAGAGGGAACGGAGAATCACCAACCGCCTCTGTCTCTATTGCGGTTTCGCTGGTCATTTTGTCACTTCATGTCCAGTAAAAGGCCAGAGCTCGTCAGTAAGCGGAGGGCTACTGGTGAGCGCTACTACTCCTGTCTCTCCTTCAAGATCCTGCACTACCTTGTCGGTCCATCTACGCTGGACCGGTTCGTCAGCTTCCTGCAGTGCCTTAATAGACTCTGGGGCATTGCTGTTTTATGGACGAGACCTGGGCTCGGGAACATGACATTCCTCTCAGACAGTTAAGGGAGCCCACGGCCTTGTTCGCCCTGGATGGTAGTCCTCTCCCCAGGATTCAGCGTGAGACGCTACCTTTAACCCTCACTGTTTCTGGTAATCATAGTGAAACCATTTCTTTTTTAATTTTTCGTTCACCGTTTACACCTGTTGTTTTGGGCCATCCCTGGCTAGTTTGTCATAATCCTTCCATTAATTGGTCTAGTAATTCTATCCTCTCCTGGAACGTCTCTTGTCATGTGAAATGTTTAATGTCTGCTATCCCTCCTGTTTCCTCTGTCTCTTCTTCACAGGAGGAGCCTGGTGATTTGACAGGGGTGCCGGAGGAATATCACGATCTGCGCACGGTGTTCAGTCGGTCCAGGGCCACCTCTCTTCCTCCACACCGGTCGTATGATTGTAGTATTGATCTCCTTCCGGGAACCACCCCCCCCCGGGGTAGACTATACTCTCTGTCGGCTCCCGAACGTAAGGCTCTCGAAGATTATTTGTCTGTAGCTCTTGACGCCGGTACCATAGTCCCCTCCTCCTCTCCCGCCGGAGCGGGGTTTTTTTTTGTCAAGAAGAAGGACGGGTCTCTGCGCCCCTGCATAGATTATCGAGGGCTGAATGACATAACAGTGAAGAATCGTTATCCGCTTCCTCTTATGTCTTCAGCCTTCGAGATCCTGCAGGGAGCCAGGTTTTTCACTAAGTTGGACCTTCGTAACGCTTACCATCTCGTGCGCATCAGGGAGGGGGACGAGTGGAAGACGGCGTTTAACACTCCGTTAGGGCACTTTGAATACCGGGTTCTTCCTTTCGGCCTCGCTAACGCTCCAGCTGTCTTTCAGGCATTAGTCAATGATGTCCTGAGAGACATGCTGAACATCTTTGTTTTCGTTTACCTTGACGATATCCTGATTTTTTCACCGTCACTCCAGATTCATGTTCAGCACGTTCGACGTGTCCTCCAGCGCCTTTTAGAGAATTGTCTTTTTGTGAAGGCTGAGAAGTGCACTTTTCATGCCTCCTCCGTCACATTTCTCGGTTCTGTTATTTCCGCTGAAGGCATTAAGATGGATCCCGCTAAGGTCCAAGCTGTCATTGATTGGCCCGTCCCTAAGTCACGCGTCGAGCTGCAGCGCTTTCTCGGCTTCGCGAACTTCTATCGTCGTTTCATCCGTAATTTCGGCCAGGTGGCAGCTCCTCTCACAGCCCTTACTTCTGTCAAGACGTGCTTTAAGTGGTCCGTTTCCGCCCAGGGAGCTTTTGATCTCCTCAAGAATCGTTTTACATCCGCTCCTATCCTTGTTACACCTGACGTCTCTAGACAGTTCGTTGTCGAGGTTGACGCGTCAGAGGTGGGAGTGGGAGCCATCCTTTCTCAGCGCTCCCTCTCTGACGACAAGGTCCACCCATGCGCGTATTTTTCTCATCGCCTGTCGCCGTCGGAACGTAACTATGATGTGGGTAACCGCGAACTGCTCGCCATCCGGTTAGCCCTAGGCGAATGGCGACAGTGGTTGGAGGGGGCGACCGTTCCTTTTGTCGTTTGGACTGACCATAGGAACCTTGAGTACATCCGTTCTGCCAAACGACTTAATGCGCGTCAGGCGCGTTGGGCGCTGTTTTTCGCTCGTTTCGAGTTCGTGATTTCTTATCGTCCGGGCTCTAAGAACACCAAGCCTGATGCTTTGTCTCGTCTCTTCAGTTCTTCAGTAGCCTCCACTGACCCCGAGGGGATTCTCCCTGAGGGGCGTGTTGTCGGGTTGACTGTCTGGGGAATTGAGAGGCAGGTAAAGCAAGCACTCACTCAAACTCCGTCGCCGCGCGCTTGTCCTAGGAACCTTCTTTTCGTTCCCGTTCCTACTCGTCTGGCCGTTCTTCAGTGGGCTCACTCTGCCAAGTTAGCCGGCCACCCTGGCGTTCGGGGTACGCTTGCTTCCATTCGCCAGCGTTTCTGGTGGCCCACCCGGGAGCATGACACGCGTCGTTTCGTGGCTGCTTGTTCGGTCTGCGCGCAGACTAAGTCCGGTAACTCTCCTCCTGCCGGCCGTCTCAGGCCGCTTCCTATTCCCTCTCGACCGTGGTCTCACATCGCCTTAGATTTTGTCACCGGACTGCCTTCGTCAGCGGGGAAGACTGTTATTCTTACGGTTGTCGATAGGTTCTCTAAGGCGGCTCATTTCATTCCCCTTGCTAAGCTTCCTTCTGCTAAAGAGACGGCACAAATCATCATCGAGAATGTTTTCAGAATTCATGGCCTTCCGTCAGACGTCGTTTCGGACAGAGGTCCGCAATTCACGTCTCAATTTTGGAGGGAGTTTTGCCGTTTGATTGGGGCTTCCGTCAGTCTCTCTTCCGGCTTTCACCCCCAGTCTAACGGTCAAGCAGAACGGGCCAATCAGACTATTGGTCGCATCTTACGCAGTCTTTCTTTTCGCAACCCTGCGTCTTGGTCAGAACAGCTCCCCTGGGCAGAATACGCCCACAACTCGCTTCCTTCGTCTGCGACCGGGCTATCTCCTTTTCAGAGTAGCCTCGGGTACCAGCCTCCGTTGTTCTCATCTCAGTTCGCCGAGTCCAGCGTCCCCTCCGCTCAGGCTTTTGTCCAACGTTGCGAGCGCACCTGGAAGAGGGTCAGGTCTGCACTTTGCCGTTATAGGGCGCAGACTGTGAGAGCTGCTAATAAGCGTAGAACTAAGAGCCCTAGATATTGTCGCGGTCAGAGAGTTTGGCTCTCCACTCAGAACCTTCCCCTTAAGACGGCTTCTCGCAAGTTGACCCCGCGGTTCATTGGTCCATTCCGTATCTCTCAGGTCATTAATCCTGTCGCAGTGCGACTTCTTCTTCCGCGATATCTTCGTCGCGTCCACCCGGTCTTCCATGTCTCCTGTGTTAAGCCCGTTCTTCGCGCCCCCGCTCGTCTTCCCCCCCCCCCCCCATCCTTGTCGAGGGCGCACCTATCTACAGGGTCCGTAAAATCTTGGACATGCGTCCTCGGGGCCGTGGTCATCAGTACCTAGTTGACTGGGAGGGGTACGGTCCTGAGGAGAGGAGTTGGGTTCCCTCTCGGGACGTGCTGGACCGTGCGCTGATTGATGATTTCCTCCGTTGCCGCCAGGTTTCCTCCTCGAGTGCGCCAGGAGGCGCTCGGTGAGTGGGGGGGTACTGTCATGTACTGTCATGTTGTCTTGTCTCTGTCCTTTCCCTTCACCCTGTCTCCCTCTGCTGGTCGTGTTAGGTTACCTTTTCTCCCCCGCTTTCCCCCAGCTGTCCCTTGTCTCCTCTAACTACCCATTCACCCCGTTCCCCACCTGTTCCCTTTTTTCCCTCTGATTAGGTCCCAATATCTCTCTCTGTTTCTGCTCCTGTCCTTGTCGGATTCTTGTTTGTTTGTGTCATTCATGCCTGAACCAGACTGTCGTCATGTTTGCTGTAACCTTGTCCTGTCCTGTCGGAATCTGCCGGTCCATCTGAGCCTACCTATGTTTGGTAATTAAAGAAGCTCTGTTTAAGTTGATTCGCTTTTGGGTCCTCATTCACGCACCGTAACAGAAGGAGGAGAGATTACTAGTAACTAAATCGATTGAACCTTTACTGTGTGGATTAATTGTCGGAGTAGAGGACATTGTGCATTTCAGGTAAAAAAACAACCCATGTAACGCAATTCGTCCTCCTCCCACGAGGAGTATGAGAGATCGGACCAATGTGTAGCGTGGTAAGTGTTCATCATTTTTAATGAAAAATCACTGAACACGAAAATACAAAAAAAAACAAAGTGAAAGACAGAAACAAAAAACAAAACAGTTCTGTAGGAAACACAGACACAGAAAACAATCACCCACCACTAAAATGGGGAAAACAGGCTACCTAAGTATGATTCTCAATCAGAGACAACGAACGGCACCTGCCTCTGATTGAGAACCATAATAGGCCAAACACATAAACACAACATAGAAAAAAGAACATAGACTACCCACCACAACTCACGCCCTGACCAAACTAACACAAAGACATAATAAGGGAACTAAGGTCAGAACGTAACAACCCAACATTTACATCCCAGGACAAATTATCTTAACAACAGCAAGCTAGCTAGCTAAATTGCCATAAATGTTTAATGCTTTTTGACATGTCCCTAAATTAATATAGTTGGTTCAGAGTTCATTTTGATATTTCAATCTGTGTGTCCTGTCTGGTGTGGGTGGACAAAATCAACATGCGGTATGGTATGGTACGGACAAAAGCAGAAGCCAAGCAGAAGCCAAGCCCACACGTCTGTTGCATGTTTACGACCGTCTCTAACAAGCAGAAGCGGATGGGTTTCAGTGGGAGTTTTGTGTTAACATTTTTCCACCCCTCGAAATAACAGAAACTGAGAGGAGGGTTGTTTAGACAGGGTCATTTAATAAAATGAAACCTCAAGCTCTGGCAGTTAATGAATTCCTTGCTCAACACCCTGTAATCAACAAGCCTTTATTAGTAAATGTAATACAAGTACCCTGAGACTAAGCTCCCTGTGTTATAGAATGACTGAGACTGGAGAGAGGGTTGTAAGGTCATCTTCGCTGGAATCCTCCTGTGAACTTTGTTTGGTAACACTTTATTAACTGTAAGTGTAATTAGGCTTTGGGCCCGCTTTCCTGATAGGAATGGAATTTAGGCTTATGAGTGCTTTAACAATGCGTCTTTCCTACAACAGCCAAATATGTGGCATGTGTTTCCCAAAACACCACGCAGAGAGAACGTTGTTAACTCTTTAGAACACATAGTGGACGTTGACGGCCTTTCTTTGAATTACTATAGGGCTGCGAATGGCCTTGTTATTCTAACAACAATATCTGTGTCAATATCGCAAAATGAACTTGTTAACAAACATTGTTGTATTTGTTTGGCTGTTGTCATCAACCAGAAACAGGGTATGCTGTCACTTGCCTTTTCAATGTTTTTTTCACTTCATGACTCAAAATGACGGCGTCGAAGAGGACATGACTTTTCACTGTAAAAGAGGTTGTATCTCTATGTTGGTTGGTGATACGGAGTTGGACACATCCTTGAACTTTGAAAAGTGATGTCGAGGTGAGTGAAATAAGTAAACAGCAGATATGTGTTTGGTTTTGTCGATGTTTGATGCTGTGAAACTTGGGGAATAGCTCTCAGATTAGCAAGTCCTGTCATGTCATGGTAACTTTGTTGGTATAGGCGAGCACATCATTGGTGGAGCTCGAATGATTGCTCTCTGTCTCATGGAAATAGTTGCAGTGTTTAGCTGTATATAGTCAGCAAACTAGTTGGTTGTTTTGTATCGTTTCTACCAATGTAATTTATATGGAAACGGCCCAACCTGGTGACCAGATTTCTGAAATGAAAACCGGGGACATTTCCAGTTTCATGTATTTTGTCTAACAGGCACACTGTGACAGAGAAAACAACTATATTACAGAAACACTATAGACAAGACAGAACTGTCAGATCTGAACAGCCATTCAGTGGTCCTGGTAGTCTGGGTAGAATAACAGCAGAAGAGAACATGAGCAAAATTGAAAAAAAAAACGGACAATAGTATATGTGAAATACTTAACATAATAAAGAAATCAGATGCTAATGAGATTGGTAACTACATAACATACTTATACCAACCTAATCTGTATATTTCTCAGAAGAATGTATTTTCTTCAGGATTGCTCTGTCTTTGGCCAACTTCTCCATGAACTCCTGGCAGGGGAGGTTTACGTCTGTCTTCACAATAAGCATGGCCTTGATGGTAGGAGCAGTGAACCTATTTCTTGCTGCTGTCCATAGAGCATTCATTTGGGAGAACACTCTCTTGACTGGTGCATTACTTCCAGGTAAGCACATGACAACAGACGCTAATCTAGCCAGGTTAGTGTGTGGGATGTCATTCTCTTTGAAGTCAGTAACCACCATGCTCCATCTTTGACTGAGTGGTGTCTCAGATGTTTTCCATTCTTCAAGCGATCCCCCCTTTAGGAACTCTTGCAGGCCAGTAACCTCGTCACACAATGCATCCTCATTGATGGTCACATTGGGTGTGCTTGCTGCCTTCACGCAGAGGTTGCCTTTTTAAAAGGAGACGTATGTAAATCTTTTAGATTATCTGTGTGCTTTCCCCATGCTTGCAAGTAGTTCACAGCCATAGTGAAGAATGATTTTAGAAAGCTCTCTTTAGACATGGCTCCATTTTCCTCTAGCTCTCTCAGAAGTCCTCTGACCAAAACTGGAATTTTGCAGTCATTTTGCCTCAACGTTTCTCAGAATTGCAGCGGACTCCACAGCACAGTGGTCCTGGCCTCCAAGCATCTTGATTGTGTCACTGAATACGGTCAAGTTTACATGGACAAAGGCCAGCCAAAGTTCAGTCAGTGAATCTTCGAACATTGTTCACAGGACAACAGGGCTTTTGTCTTCAGAAATAAAAAAGGATTTCAATGGCACATTTTCAGCACTCTTTCTAGAGTAGGGAGCATCGACATCCAGTGAACATTGCTGTGTCCTAAAATGTTATGGTACTCCTGGGCAACAAACTCACAAAAGCCCTTCAGTCTTTCTACTCTGACGGTGAAAATATGAACATATTCCAAATATCTTTGTGAGCAGGTACTCAACATCATATCCAAAGCTGTTCTGGCCGTGTTATGAATGACGTGGGCAGGACAACCTAAGCCAATCACCTCCCCCTGCAGAGCATTTTTTTTTTACTTTGGTATGGACATTGACCCTCCTCAGCCTATTCAGTCCTCCAAAGTTGGTATTTGTTGTCGACTGAGAATGTTTTCCAGGTTACATTTTTGGATGATCACCAGGACCTCAGCTGCAATTTTCTCTGCTGTTTCTCCATTCAATTCAACAAAATCAAATAATTTTGTTTCCACAGATGTGCTGCCATCATATATCTTACATATCTGACTACTATTGGCAGCAGCTTTACACGGTTTCTGTATTTTATCTCAAAAATATTGTTTGGAATAATAAATTGGCAGGCTCTGTAATCATATCTTTACCTTTCCTCCTCTGTCTCCTTCACTCTTTTTCCTATCCAGTCTTCCTCCTTTCCTTCTTCTCCACTGCTTGTCACACCCTGACCTTAGTATTCTTTGTTTTCTTTATTGTTTTGGTTAGGTCAGGGTGTGACATGGGTGATGTGTGTGTTTTTGTACTGTCTAGGGGTTTTGTAGGTTTATGGGGTCGTTTACTATCTAGGTGTAATTAGAGGCCGCTGTTTATCGTTGTCTCTAATTGGGAACCATATTTAGGCAGCCATCTTCTTTGGGTATTTTGTGGGTTATTATCTATGTCTAGTTGCCTGTGTCTGCACATTTAGATTATATAGCGGCATGTTCGTTTGTTGTTTTGTAAGTTTGTTTCAGTGTTCTTTCTTCATTAAATATAGGACATGTATTCATATGACGCTGCGCCTTGATCTCCTCACTACGACGATCGTGACAGAATAACCCACCATAAAAGGACCAAGCAGTGTGATAAGGAGGAATGGAGCTTTGTGGAATCGAGGAATCAGGACGAAATACTGGACGGTAAAACATCCTGAACCTGGGAGGTAATGGGGACAAGACCCTGCCATGGAAGCAGGTGGAGAGAGCACAGGAGGAACGGCGAAGGTATATGGGTACAAGGCTAGCACGGAAGCACGAGAGGCAGCCCCAATAAAACATTTTTTTTTGGAGGGGGGGCCAAACTCTTCGTGTGCCAAGTCAGGTAGGAGACCTGAGCCAACTCCTCGTGCTTACCGCGGCGGGAGTCGTACTGGTCAGGCACCGTGTGATGCGGTGTAGCGCACGGTGTCCCCAGTACGCGTGCTTAGCCCGGTGCGCTACATCCCAGCTCCCCGCATCTCCCGGGCCAGCCCCCAATAACAAATGCACTAAACCACCGATTTGGCACATCATTGCACATGTTAGGCTACACATCATCATAAAACACATACATACAAACCAGTCAAACGTTTGCACACACCTACTCATTCAAAACTATGAATTAACACATATGGAATCATGTAGTAACCAAAAAAGTGTTAAACAAATCCAAATATATTTTAGATTCTTCAAAGTAGCCACCCTTCGCCTTGATGACAGCCAATCAATTGTGTTGTGACAAGGTAGGAGTGATATACAGGAGATAGCCCTAATGTAGTAAAAGACCAAGACCATATAATGGCAAGAACAGCTCAAATAAGCAAAGAGAAATGACAGTCCATAATTTCTTTACATGAAGGTCAGTCGATATGGAACATTTCAAGAACTTTGGAAGTTTCTTTAAGTGCAGTTGCAAAAACCATCAACCTCTATGATTTTTACCAGGATTTTAGAAATTCTCCCACGACCCCATTTTCAAATCAGTGACCCCTAGTTTGGGAACCGCTGAGCTAGACTCATTCTTTTCACAAGCCGTAATGTAATTTTAGCTTCTAAATGAGAGAATTGGTTTTCATGAGTGAACTATGCTCAAACTCAGTGGCCCCGCCCATGTGAACAGACATTGGTTGTAAACTATGAAACACGGCCCTCTCTCCCAACGCTATATAAGCCCCTTTACGAAAATGTAACTTCCTGTTCCAAGGACGTGAGGACTTGCAGTCCCCACGTTGAAAGGATAAAGACTACCTACAGAACTAAGCCAACCTCAGCAAGAACCTAACAAAATTAGCATCGAATTTCAATGTGAAGGTGACGACCTACACGGAAGGATGAAGTTCGACTATACCAGCCAGAATATAGCATGAGCATATAGCATGGCAACTTGGTATGAATTTTGAACCCTTATTCACTAAAGAAGTTGCGTTAGCCATTGCGTTAGTGCAGCAACTGTAGACTTGGGGTAGGAGAGGACGGACAGAGTATTCTGGCCTACCGCATGACGACGGTACTACCAAGTATCCAGTTTACCAACAGAGACATTCTTCAAAGGACAAGAGATCCCTGCTGGGCAACCCAGCCTACTATCTATGACCAATCTACCGAAGCGCAGCTCAGAGTAAATATTTATTGCATTTTCCTTTTTCAAATGGCCGGTTAATTAGAATGCATTACAAATGCAATTTGTAATCAATGTATGTTCCATTCTGTGTAGATGTAATTCTGTGTGATTATTTAGTAAATAAATAATTAAATCATATTTTGTATTGCTGATTCAACTTGTTAGCCAGGGTTCGTGAAGATAACCCAAGAATTTACAACTTTCAGATGAGACTAAATAAAGTGACGATTAAATATTGACTGCTACTGATGTAAAAGATTACTAGGTCTTTAAGAGTTTATTCGGAAGATAACAGCTCTATAAACATTATTTTGTGGTGTCCCAACTTTCTAGTTAATTACATTTACATGATTAGCTTAATCAGGCATTGGTTAAAATCTGCCACAATATCACTTTTAACAGCTAAGGTATACGAGGGGATAGTAGACCTAGTTGGACAAGGCTATTTGAATGTGCACATGATGGAAGTTAGAGTTAGCCTAGCTATTCATTATTTAATCATTTAAAAAAGCACTGGCTATTATGTGACTTAAATGGCTGTGGAAGCCACAAGAGCATTAGTGAGTATGGGCACTGATGTTGGGCGATTATGTCACGTTCTGACCTTAGTTCCTTGTCTATGTTAGTTTGTCTATGATTTTCTATTTCTGTGTTTGGCCTGGTATTGTTCTCAATCAGAGGCAGCTGTCAATCGTTGTCCCTGATTGAGAACCATATTTAGGTAGCCTGTTTTCCATTGAGTTTTGTGGGTGGTTATTTTCTGTCTTTGTGTATGTCACTAGACAGGACTGTTTCGGTTTTAGTTTATTCATGTTTATTGTTTTGTTCCAGTGTTCTGTTCAGTTTGATTCATTAAATATTACATCATGATCACTTACCACTCTGCAAATTGGTCCTCCGATCCTTCTCGCTACTCCTCCTCAGAAGAGGAGGACGAGATCCGTTACAGATTAGGCCTGGTTTATCCATGCATAGTCACTTTACCTCTACCTACAGTTGAAGTCGAAAGTTTACATACACTTAGGTTGGAGTCATTAAAACTAGTTTTTCAACCACTCCACACATTTCTTGTTAACAAGCTATAGTTTTGGCAAGTCGGTTAGGACATCTACTTTGTGCATGGCGCGAGTAATTTTCCTAACAATTGTTTACAGACAGATTATTTCACTTAATCACAATTCCAGTGGGTCAGAAGTTACAAACACAAAGTTGACCTTCATTTTAAATAGCTTGGAAAATTCCAGAAAATGAGTCTAATTGACATCATTTGAGTCAATTGGAGGTGTACCTGTGGATGTATTTCAAGGCCTACCTTCAAACTCAGTGCCTCTTTGCTTGACATCATGGGGAAATAAAAAGAAATCAGCCAAGACCTCCACAAGCCAAAATTGTAGACCTCCACAAGTCTGGTTCATCTTTGGGAGCAATTTCCAAAGGCCTGAAGGTACCACGTTCATCTGTACAAACAATAGTACGTAAGTATAAACACCATGGGACCACGCAGCCGTCATACTGCTCAGGAAGGAGATGCGTTCTGTCTCCTAGAGATGAACTTTGGTGAGAAAAGTGCAAATCAATCCCAGAACAACAGCAAAGGACCTTGTGAAGATGCTGGAGGAAACAGGTGCAAAAGTATCTATATCCACAGTAAAACGAGTCCTATATCGACATAACCTGAAAGACCGCTCAGCAAGGAAGAAGCCACTGCTCCAAAACCGCCATAAAAAAGCCAGACTATGGTTTGCAATTGCACATGGGGACAAAGATTGTACTTTTTATATAAATGTTTGGCCATAATGACCATCATAACGATGGAGGAAAAAGGGGGAGGCTTGCAAGCCGAAGAACACCATCCTAACCGTGAAGCACGGTGGAGGCAGCATCATGTTGTGGGGGTGCTTTGCTGCAGGAGGGACTGGTGCACTTCACAAAATAGATGGCATCATGAGGCAGGAAAATTATGTGGATATACCGAAGCAACATCTCAAGACATCAGTCTAGTTGGTCGCAAATGGGTCTTCCAAATGGACAATGACCCCAAGTATACTTCCAAAGTTGTGGCAAAATAGCTTAATAAGGACAACAAAGTCAAGGTATTGGAGTGGCCATCACAAAGTCGACCTCAACCCTATAGAACATTTGTGGGCAGAACTGAAAAGTGTGTGCGAGCAAGGAGACCTACAAACCTGACTCAGTTACACCAGCTCTGTCAGGAGGAATGGGCCAAAATGCACCCAACTTATTGTGGGAAGCTTGTGGAAGGCTACCCAAAACGTTTGACCCAAGTCTAGGTCCAAAAGGCTTCTAAACAGCTTCTACCCCCAAGCCATAAGAATCCTGAACATCTAGTCAAATGGCTACCCAGACTATTCACATTGCCCCCACTCCCTTGCCCCCACCCAAGTCTAGGTCCAAAAGGCTTCTAAACAGCTTCTACCCCCAAGCCATAAGAATCCTGAACATCTAGTCAAATGGCTACCCAGACTATTCACATTGCCCCCACTGCCGCTCTCTGTTGTCATCTATGCATAGTCACTTTAAATAACTCTACCTACATGTACATACTACCTCAACTAACCGGTGCCCCTGCACATTGACTCTGTACTGGCCACCCTACTGTATATATTGTTATTTTTTACTGCTCCTCTTTAACTACTTGTTAAAGTAGCTGCACTGTCGGTTAGGGGCTCGTAAGCATTTCACTGTAAGGTTGTATCCTGTTGTGTTCGACGCATGTGATTAATACAATTGGATTTGATTAAACAGTGTGCAACTGGTGAAGGTGTCAGCATGCATGCACCTGGCCCGCCACAGGAGTTGCTAGACCGCGATGGGACAAGAACATCCCGGCCGGCCAAACCCTCCCCTAACCCGGACAGCGCTGGGCCAATTGTGTGTCGCCTCATGGTTCTCCCGATCGCGGCCTGCTGCGACACAGCCCGGGATCGAACCTGGATCTGTAGTGACGCCTCAAGGTCTGCAGTACCTTAGACCACTGTGCCACTCGGGGGGCCTCACTCAGGTCTTCTGACACTGGTAGTTGTTCTGAAGACCGTAACCAAAACAGCACAAAATGAAAAGAAACACGAGATAAGACAAATAGGCAAAAAAATAACAATGCCCCCCAAATGAATATTTAATTATTAGTTTGCATGTAAACATACTCATTGATGACAAAAAATAAAATAATATATGAATAAAAACTCCACCGTTCATCATTCTAGATTAGTTGGAAAGACAACAAAGCCTATTTATAAAGATTTGTGTTCCATCCCAAATGGCACCACAATGCATGTATAGTGTCGGAGTCACGATGATAGATAGCAGAAGGCATGGGATCAAGTTTTGATGTCAAAGCTGTTCGACTCATCTCTCACCCATCCTTAATTCAATGAGCCACTACAGTCCTTTGAATTTCATCCACTCCCCTCTAAAAAAAAAAAATTCTGGCATAGAATTGCCACATGTCTTTACCTGTTTTGTCTTTACCTGTGCAGTCTTGGATGAGGCAAACATGATTTAATCCATCACATGCAGAATGCGCAATCTGTGAATTTTCACATGCCTGTTAATCTTCCGACAAGGGTATAGAGGGTACGTGTTCCCTCGACCTCGCTATCATCCTCCCTGACTACAGTGCTGTTTTATGTGTGCCCTCTATCGCAATAGCGTCCTCCCATTTAAAAAAATATTGTAGTTTATTCCTAGAATTATCCCTGTATTTACCCCCACCCTATAGCCCACCCAATTCTAGGATTGGAGGAATGCACATAAAAGCAAATCCGTTATCTTATTCGGTCAGTAATATATTTTTTTGTTACACAGTGGTTTTGGCAAACCATACATCAAATCTAACGACTAACGAGTGCTGTCATGTTACCTGGGGGAATGTTGTCCTATGGGTTTGTTGTGTATTCCTTAAAGAGAGCGTGAGCTACTTAAGATTTCTCTGATCATAAATCAGATGTCAAATTCAGGACATGTTTTGTCTTGGGACGTATAAGATTCTAAATTAGTACCGTCTCTTGAGGGGAGGTTGAACTGTCCTACAGGATACAGTTGAGAGGTCTATCCGGACAGACAAACAAACTGTCTCACGTCCCAAGAAAACACTGGAGCACTGGGTAAAGAGTTATAACCTCCTGAGAAAGAGGACGCGGTACTGTCACTCTTATTACTGTCTGTAATAAGGAATCAATTATGTTAACGAGAGTAGGAATTAATTCATTAATCATCATGCATTTACATTCATCATGACTATATCCTTATGTATCATAATGCATGAACAACATGTTAAAAATATCTGTTTACTTTAGCCATTAATAAGGCAACTGGACCACTGGGTGAAGAGTGACATCCTCTCAGGAGGAAAGGAGGAGAGGGAAAGGGGACAAGAGGGGAGGAGAGGTTACAATTCAGGCTATTCCCACATTAATACACAGCATCTCCTCCCCTCTAACCCACATTAGTTCCCTTGCCACTTCCTCTGTTGTCTATTGAGATGCTTTGCAGCCACCGGTCGGCCATATTGGCACTCCCCAGTAGGAGCAGTCCTCCATAGGAATGAATGGAATTCTACAGTATTTCAATTAAATGTTTCAAGGACAAAATAACATGTATTTATTAAGTATGTTTTTGTTGTACTGGGGACAGTAACATTAGTAATCGGTTATATATATTTTAAATGTGTATGTTTATCTCACATAATATAATTTAAAAGTAGGCATTAAGGTGTCTGTAATAGAATGCATATGGCAAACACTCATGTAGACATTAATAAATGCATTTCTATAGATTACAAAATATTTTTTTACTCTGAGGAGTACCAAGATGGAGGCGTGTTTAGCTTCAGCACAGCGCCCCCTATCAGTCATCTAGTATACATTATTGCATAAACCTGACTCTATCAAAAGGAGAGAGAAGTATGGGAGCTAGGGGAGTTCTGTCCTGACATGAGCCTGATCTTATCTCAGACTCAAGAGTCCTCCCTAAAGCTTGTTCCCTGTTTAATTAGGAGTCAAAAGCATTCCATTGAGGAGGTACTAGGGTGTAACCAATGAAATTCACCTCCATGTTAGATGCATCTATATTCAACATGAGAAAGACGGGTGATACATCACCAATGTAAATTCCATTGCACATGTTAAATTCCGTCATCATGACTGGACATGTGACATGCCCTCTAAGCATGTACTTGCTTAGTTGTTGGAATTACTCTTGTGAACTCCATGAGTGGACAAGCAATTAATTTCTCTCTTGTCTTACTGGTTTTCAAAAATGGATTTCAGATTTAAACATGGTGGTCATTGACTACTAACTACCACACTGTCTAGAGAGTCAGTGGCTGTGAAGCTCGTGGACTTGTTAAATGTCCCTCTAAATGTATTAACTTGTTGGCTGATAGCTTAGTAGAACTAATACAGCAAACATATGGAATTGTTTTAAGATGATCATACCATGGATCATTTAGCTATTTAGTTTAGAATTGTAGGACCCCTAAAATGTAGTTTGATGTATTTGGTGAAACATTGACTTTGACCTTGCTGCTATTAGCCCATAGAAACACATTCATGCATAGCAAAATTAGTAAAACAATTTATAAAAATAAGGTATGTTTTGAAGTGTCTGTTCTATATGCAATATAAGAAAAACATTTTTTTTTCATTGGAAGGACCCATGTACCTCTGGAAATGCACAATTCAGTTCCATAAAAATGTTCATCCAAGTTCCGGGTTAACTTGAGATGGTTTGTGTAAAGCTTGTGGGCATCGTAGAGCAACACTGAATGTCTGACAAGCCTGTCTACTGCATAGGCGAAGGGCTATACCAGTGGAATCAGGGGACTGTGCCTCAGCCAATGCAAAAAACAGGAAGTCTCTAGTGTAAACGCACAGTTTTAGTAAATTAAACGTGATGACATCATTTGTTTCCCCTCGGGTGGAACAACGCTCGCAAACAACAATCACAAGGTCAACTCTCAATACTTCTTTAGCAAGTAAGCATCCATTAAACTGACCAATTTACCCCTTATGGCCCCTGGTTAAAAGTAGTGCACTACATAGGGAATAGGGTACCATTTGGGACACAGACTCAATCTTTTGGACACAGACTCAATCTTTTGGACACAGACCCAATCTTTGGGACACAGAACCAATCTTTGGGACACAGAACCAATCTTTGGGACACAGAACCAATCTTTGGGACATAGACCCAATCTTTGGGACACAGACCCAATCTTTGGGACATAGACCCAATCTTTGGGACATAGACATGTTTGAATTCCAGACTTTGAAACCTAACCATAACCATGTGCCAGCTCTTTCATAGCAGTTTCCTAACCCATGGTCCAGTTTCATCCCACTGTAGAAATGTCAAAGTCTGTTAGAAATAACACCAGGGGACTGATATTAAAAGCAGACGTGGCTGTTTCACGCTTGCTTGTTGTCTAGCCTTCATTTCGTTGAAATCTCACCAAAGGTTCTGCTAAAGTCCTTCAAAAACAGTGAATCATTTGTTTTCACCTACTGACTTAGCGTGTCGCTGATAATACCCTCATTAGCAGGTTGGAGTTAATGGTCCCCATTACATCTGTGGCAGGAATGCTGTTTTCCATGTGAGGAAATGTGGGTATGTGTGTGCTTGTGCTGAATTTAGTTTGGGCTGCACTAAATAGGTCCTGTAATACAGGACTAGTAAAGGTCCAGTGCACTACTTTTGTGAGAAAAATAAATAAATAAATATTTTTATTTATACCATTTGTATCATTTTTTATTCAGATTTTTCAGGGGGTGCAGCACACTTACTTCTATGCCACCGTTATGCATGATGAAACTATGATTAAGGTCTAGCGAACCTGCCGGTTCTAAGTGGAAAAAGCAACGACTTAATTTTTTTTCCCATAGAAAAAACAGCATTCTCCATGCACTGTAATTCATAAATTGATACGAGCTAGGTGAATGAGTCATCAGTTAGGAGAAGTGGATTGTAAATATACAGCAATTGTTTTAGATGATTTTTCCTTATGATCCCTGGAGACAAGTGTAAAAAGCAGCCATATGGAAACAGGCTGAAAATCATATCAACATGACATATATTGCCTCCTCTTTTCCACAGTGAAATTGGTACGAAATAAATAGCTGTGCAGTTATTTCGAATTTGCAATGTGTGGATGAAATTTGGAGACCCAAAAGCTATAGGCTTCTTTAAACTGAACCTGCCAAGTTGATGTGTGCGCTTTAGAATTTTTAAATTAAATGCCTGGGCTTTTCATGTTAAATATTAGCCGCTATCGGGAGCCACCGCCAGTAATACCCACCTTTATTTTTCAATCATTACATTCACCTTGGTCATGTCCTTGTAATTTGTTCCCGAGGGTCGCTATCATTGTGCAATAATTTGGGACATGTAGCCTATTTGAATCATTATCATTATCAGACAACACGAAGCAGTTTAAACCTGGAGCCTGGCGCTTGTTTCACAATGACTGGACCGTTGTCATACAGTTCCATGATTAGTTACAATTAGGGTATATTTATAGGATTATTGTTCTTTCTCTATTGTACACTTTTTCCCACCTTCCAATCTTTTGTGTTGAACTTCAACATGGCAACTTTCAGGATGAATCAAACCACTGTATTTCTTATTGGTCAATATATTTTGTGCATAAAGGCTCTCCTAACCATTTTTCTTATATTTATATACTTTCCTAACCCTAAAATGTGTCTAAATAATGTCCAAGTAGGTGCTAAAACTGAGACGAATGTGCCTTGATGGCTTTCTTTCATTGATCCTATATTCTGACCCAGTTCTCTGGTTCTATCATAGGTACACTTCAACTATGACAGACAAATTGAGAAAAATAAATCCAGAAAATCGCATTGTAGGATTTTTAATGAATTTATTTTCAAATTATGGTGGAAAACAAGTCTTTGGTCAATAACAAAAGTTTATCTCAATACTTTGTTATATACCTTTTGTTGGCATGACAGAGGTCAAACGTTTTCTGTAAGTCTTCACAAGGTTTTCGCACACTGTTGCTGGTATTTTGGCCCATTCCTCAATGCAGATCTCCTCTAGAGCAGTGATGTTTTGGGGCTGTTGCTGGGCAACACGGACTTTCAACTCCCTCCAAAGATTTTCTATGGGGTTGAGATCTGGAGACTGGCTAGTCCACTCCAGGACCTTGAAATACTTCTTATGAAGCCACTCCTTCATTGCCCGGGTGGTGTATTTGGGATCATTGTCATGCTGAAAGACCCAGCCACGTTTCATCTTCAATGCCCTTGCTGATGGAAGGAGGTTTTCACTCAATCTCACGATACATGGCCCCATTCATTCTTTCCTTTATACGGATCAGTCGTCCTGGTCCCTTTGCAGAAAAACAGCCCCAAAGCATGATGTTTCCACCCCCAGCTTCACAGTAGGTATGGTGTTCTTTGGATGCAACTCTGCATTCTTTGTCCTTCAAAGACAACGAGTTGAGTTTTTACCAAAAAGTTATATTTTGGTTTCATCTGACCATATGACATTCTCCCAATTTTCTTCTGGATCATCCAAATGCTCTCTAGCGAACTTCAGATGGGCCTGGACATGTACTGGCTTAAGCAGGGGGACACGTCTGGCAGTGCAGGATTTGAGTCCCTGGTGGCGTAGTGTGTTACTGATGGTAGGCTTTGTTACTTTGGTCCCAGCTCTCTGCAGGTAATTCACTAGGTCCCCCCGTGTGGTTCTGGGATTTTTGCTCACCGTTCTTGTGATCATTTTGACCCCAAGGGGTGAGATCTTGCGTGGAGCCCCAGATCGAGGGAGATTATCAGTGGTCTTGTATGTCTTCCATTTCCTAATAATTGCTCCCACAGTTGATTTCTTTAAACCAAGCTGCTTACCTATTGCAGATTTAGTCTTCCCAGCCTGGTGCAGGTCTACAATTTTGTTTCTGGTGTCCTTTGACAGATCTTTGGTCTTGACCATAGTGGAGTTTGGAGTGTGACTGTTTGGGGTTGTGGACAGGTGTCTTTTATACTGATAACAAGTTCAAACAGGTGCCATTAATGCAGGTAACGAGTGGAGGACAGCCTCTTAAAGCAGAAGTTACAGGTCTGTGAGAGCCAGACATCTTTCTCTTTCGTAGGTGACCAAATACTTATTTTCCACCATAATTTGCAAATAATTTCATTAAAAAATCCTACAATGTGATTTTCTGGAGAAAAAAAATCACATTTTGTCTGTCATAGTTGAAGTGTACCTATGATGAAAATTACAGGCCTCTCTCTTTTTAAGTGGGAGAACTTGCACAATTGGTGGCTGACTAAATACGTTTTTGCCCCACTGTATTCTATTGAATCTGTCAACAAAATTCAAATTATAGGTACTTGCTGCTCACTGCATCAAGCTACCGTTGAACTGCACATAATTCCTGCCCTATACTGGAATCGCACTCGATTCATCTGTATAAAACACTACATACACTGTACATAGGCACCTATCATTATACGTTACGGAGCATCCCTACCTCTGCATATAGATGTATTTATACTGTAAATTTGTATATCCCATCTATGTTCACTTTATCTATTTTGTATATAATGTACTATATATAAACTTGGTGTAAATCCCTCTGTCTGTATTTGTCTAAATGTTATCTATCACTAGCAGCGCCATATCCCCATATACAATTCTGAGTATGTTTAAAATGCACTTGGCGAATAAAGGTGATTCTGAATCTTATAGAATATTGGTTTAAAAATATGATGAGTACAGACACCTAAAGACGAAGAGTACTGGTGTTGTGCCAAAAATCTCTCCCCTGCCAGAATCCCCCCCCCCCCCCCTTCGCGTTCTTCATTGCCGGGACTTGCTTGCTAGATGAGAGTTCTGCTCTTCACTCCGTTGCCAGTTAAGCCTATATTTCCCTGCTCTTTGTAGCAGAAAGCATTTTTGTCTGCAGTTTTCAGTTTGGCTATTTGTTTCAAGTGTATGTGGCAGTTCTAGCTTGTATGGCGCCCTGGGCGAACCCCCCTTTCATCACCCGCTCCCGCTCGCACCCTGGGGTACCCGGAGCCGCCCCCCGGCAAGATGCCGCCCAGGGCGGCTGCCCATGTCGCCCGCCCATGTCGCCAGTAACTAAATCCGCTACTGACTTTGTATTAGTCTATAAATGAATCTCTTTGCCAATATTCGTCATCTCTCCCATGTATTTTTTGAATTGTATTTTTGAATGTGTAAGGATAATAATTCAGCCATAGTTGTTCTGAAATGGTTATTGCTTGTCAACATTTTACTC
This sequence comes from Oncorhynchus mykiss, assembly GCF_057628025.1. Lineage (NCBI taxonomy): Eukaryota > Metazoa > Chordata > Actinopteri > Salmoniformes > Salmonidae > Oncorhynchus > Oncorhynchus mykiss. Next base: position 33,429,061 of record NC_143040.1, read on the forward strand.
CCTCTATGTTTAATATAACACAAATACATTAATTATTAATTTCAGTTGCCTATCCTGATGTGAAGTTTGTTCTATAGAAAGTATTTGACTCTAGCCACAAGACTAAGGAAATTAGAAGGGGGGGGGGGGTTCTGGCAGGGGGCAGATTTTCGGCACAACAGCGGAACCCAAAATGTGTACGGCACCCACTTCAAGCATTGGGTACAACACGTCAATTCAGGCACCGGTAAAACTTTATAATAAAGTTCAGTAATAAACCATTTATAATGTATTTACAAACAGTTTGCTCACCATTTAATTATGTATGAATTATTCATAATTTCATTCATAAGATGTTTAGGTCCTTATAACCCATTTACTAATCATTAATATAGTATTTTTGCAGTCCCTAATCTAATGTGAGGGCTATTTATACTTCATAAATGTCTTGAGTGACCAGTGTTATTTCTCACAAAAAGATAGACATGCCATTGGTAGACATTCTAGAAGTACCTGATGCTCCTTAAGGTTTCAAAATGGCCCCCAGAACATATCAATGGTTAAACATGCACACGATATAGAGGCTATTCAAGAAAATATTTTGAACATTATATTCCAAAACAGTAATAGTGTGATGTGTAACTACAGACACACTCTAGCTGAGTAAAAATGCTAACATACATTTGCGGACAAATTTATAGGCACCCTTGCCCATTCCTCCTGACAGAGCTGGTGTAACTGAGTCAGGTTTGTAGGCCTCCTTGCTCACACACGCTTTTTCAGTTCTGCCCACAAATTTTCTATGGGATTGAGGTCAGGGCTTTGTGATGGCCACTCCAATACCTTGGCTTTGTTGTCCTTGTTGACTTTGGAAGTATGCTTGGGGTCATTGTCCATTTGGAAGAATCATTTGCGACCAAGCTTTAACTTTGTGACTATTGTCTTGAGATTTTGCTTCAATATATCCACATAATTTTAATTCCTCATGATGCCATGTATTTTGTGAAATGCATCAGTCCCTCCTGCAGTAAAGCACCCGCAAAACATGATGCTGCTCTTCGGCTTGCAAGCCTTCCCCCTTTTCCTCCAAACATAACGATGTTATGGCCTTGTTGAGTGACCTTTCAGGTTATGTCGATATAGGACTTGTTTTACTGTGGATATAGATACTTTTGTACCTGTTTCCTGCAGCATCTTCATAAGGTCCTTTGCTGTTGTTCTGGGATTGATTTGCACTTTTCGCACCAAAGTACGTCCATCTCTAGGAGACAGAACACGTCTCCTTCCTGAGCGGTATGACGGCTGCGTGGTCCCATGGTGTTTATACTTGCGTACTATTGTTTCTACAGAGGAACGTGGTACCTTCAGGCATTTGGAAATTGCTCAAATAATCTGTCTGTAAACAATTGTTGGAAAAATTACTTGTGTCATGCACAAAGTAGATGTCCTAACCGACTTTGATTAGCAGGGAAACTCAAATCTGTTCTACCTAATCTCTACCAGCATGTTAAATGTGCAACACATCCACCTGAACAAGGTGGCCCCTCAGGGGTGCGTGCTCAGTCCCCTCCTGTACTCCCTGTTCACTCATGACTGCACTGCCAGGCACGACTCCAACACCAGGGTAGTGTGTACTGCCCAGTACATCACCAGGGCCAAACTTCCTGCCATCCAGGTCCTTTATATCAGGCAATGTCAGAGGAAGGCCCTAAAAATTGTCAAAGACTCCAGCCACCCAAGTCATAGACACAGCAAGCGGTACCGGAACGCCAAGTCTAGGTCCAAGAGGCTTCTAAACAGCTTCTACCCCCAAATCCATAAGACTCCTGAACATCAGAGTTAGGCGGATATAGGCGGATATGGCTACCCAGACTATTTGCATTGCCCCCTCTTCTACGCTGCTGCTACTCTCTATTATTGTATATGCATAGTCACTTTAATAACTCTTCCTAAATGTACATATTACCTCAATTACCTCGACACCGGTGCCCCCGCACATTGACTCTGTCCCGTAATCCCCTGCATATAGCCTCGCTATTGTTATTTTTCTGCTGCTTCTAATTATTTGTTACTTTTATCTCTTACTTTCTTTAGGTATTTTCTTAAAACTGTATTGTTGGTTAAGGGCTTGTAAGTAAGCATTTCAATGTAAGGTCTACACCTGTTGTATTCGGCACATGTGACAAATATGATTTGATTTGAACTTGACAGAGCTTGAAGATTTTTAAAATAATAATTTGCAAATCTCTTAGAGACTTACCCAGAAAGACTCACATCTGTGATTCAAACATGTATTGACTCAGTTATGTGAAAACTTATGTAATAAAAAAATGTCTACAAACATGTTTTCACTATGTCATTATGGGGTATTGTGTGTAGATGGGTGAGAAAACATACAAAATAATACATTTTGAATTCAGGCTGTAACACAACAAAATGTGGAATAAGTCATGGTGTATGAATACTTTCTGAAGATACTGTATCCATTTTTAAGCTGGAATGGAATGCTTGTATCTTTTATATTTTACTTTTAAATGTGATATGTGGTTGTCTTACCTAGCTATCTTAATTAAGATTATGCACTTACTTATTATGCTCTGGATAAGAGCATCTGCTAAATTTCTAAAATGTCAAATGTAAATGTTTTACATACAGATCTCATATAACTGAATCCTTTGTCATATTGATGTCACAAATGTATAATTTGTTTTAGTTTTCTATTAAAATGTAGTTCTCAGAGTTAGGCGGATATAATAAGGGCCCGAAACCTCGAGACTTCCTTAGATATCGTTCACCAGCTGTTGTTTACAAATTTACATAGTCTGCCAACCCATGTCTTACCAGAGGCTGCTGGTTTATCCTGCCGATAGAGTGTATAACCCGCCAGCTGTATGTTAATGTCGTCGTTCAGCCACGACTCGGTGAAACATAAGATATTATCGTTTTTAATGTCCCGTTGGTAGGATATACTTGCTTTTAGTTTGTCCCAGTTATTTTCCAGCGATTGAACGTTGGCTAACAGTACGAATGGCAAAGGCAGATTAGCCACTCGTCGACGGCCTGATCCTCACAAAGCACCATGATCTCCTTCCGCGAAATGTCTGTTTTTTCTCCTGCGATCGACAGGGATGAGGGCCTGTTTGGAGTATATCCTTTCCATCTGACTCATTAAAGAAATATTCTTAGTCCAATTCGAGGTGAGTAATCGCTGTCCAGAATCTATTTTCGGTCATAAGAGTCTTTAGCAGCAATATTATGTACAGAATAAGTTACAAACAAGGCAGCCATCCTCTCCGGTGCCATCATACAAGTCTTGCCATATATTTTCAAGCAATTAAAGTCAAATCTGTAACTAGGCCACTCAGGAACATTCAATGTCATATTGATAAGCAACTCCAGTGTATATTTAGCCTTGTGTTTTAGGTTATTGTCCTGCTGAATGGTGAATTTGTCTTTCATTGTCTGTTGGAAAGCTTTTCCTCCAGGATTTTGTCTGTGCTTAACTATTTTGTTTATTTTTATCCTAAAAACCTCCCTAGACCTTGCCGATGACAAGCATACCAATAGCATGAGCCACCACCATGATTGAAAATATGAATACTGGTACTCAGTGATGTGTTGAATTTGCCCCAAACATAAAGTTCATTTCTTTGCCACATTTTTAGCAGTTTTACTTATTGCAAACAGGATGCATGTTTTGGAATATTTGTATTCTGTACAAGCTTCCTTCTTTTCACTTTGTCATTTAGGTTAGTATTGTGGAGTAACTACAAGGTATTTGCTTCATCCTCAGTTTTCTCCTATCACAGCCATTAAACTCTGTAAAATGTTTTGCAAATCTTTACTCCTGAACTTTAGGCTTGCCATAACAAAGGGGTTGAATATTTAAAGACTCATTTCATTTTTTATTAATTTGTAAAAACCTCTAAAAGCATAATTCCACTTTGACATTATGGGGCATTACCAGTGACACAACATCTCAAATTAATACATATTAAATTCAGGCTGTAACACAACAAAATGTTTAAAAAGTTTGATACCCCGCCAGCTTCTCTCTGAACTGCACCCGTGGGTGTCACATCAATATTGGTCCCCTGATACCTTTTGGCGTCAAAAGACAAACGCCTGATTCACTGTCCATAACTGTGGATACGCACTTGCACTTCCTGTTTGATGAGACAACCAAAAATGCTCATGACAAGTTCTGACACGTTCCCTTCCATGACACACTCTTCCACTAAAGATTGAGGGTTGCGGTTGATTAACACCCACCTAAAGTACCTTTACTCCACTGTCAGAACCATTTATGTAGGAGAAGGGAGGGAGAGGTATGCCTAGGCAAGGATCTAAGAAGCTGAGATACCAACTATGAATAGTGTGAAGCTCAGAACGTGTTGAGACAAGGCTCGAAGTGATCCTCTAGTAAAAGGGCTTGGTGAGTAAGGAGTCACATCTGTTCAAATAATACATTTTTTTAACTGCTCTGCCATTGAGCTGACCTCGCGTTCCATTACTCAATATCTAAGCTATTCTGTAAAAGGATTTAACATTTTTAAAGTATTTCTTATAAATAATTTCCCGAAAACGTTAAAAAAGATCATAAGACTGTAGACTGGTACTGTCAAAATCTATGAATTCAACATTACATATGGCAGTCATATGTCATGTCTTTTTAATTTATTTGCTGCCCAACATTTCTAGAAATGTTTCATTAACCTAATCAGTCTTAGCCATTCTTCGTGAGACACAGAAACAGAAAAATATGATATAGAAACGATACCAAATCTCATATTTCTGTAACATACCTTCCATTTCTGTTCCCACTGCAGACTATCAGCTGACTCAATGGGCTGTATTGATTTGTAATGGTCCCAGTGGTCTTTGGAGAGGGGTTGTTCTCAGACCCATTTTGTGGTTCAGTAGAGGGAGCTTGGAACATTTTTTAGAAAGTTATGACACTGGGCATTGACTCAACGAAATTTAGTTTCAGTCACGTAATAATACATAACTAGGAGTAATACAGAGAGTGACTTTCTTTCTTTTTCATAGTTTGGGGTCTAGTCTGCCCCACGTGAATTTTATTTGTGTGTCTCCAGCTCCTAGTTCAGTAAAAGAAGAAGCCATATTGTCTGTCTGAATAAATTAACACATTTGCTACATTGGTGTCAGAATTGGGATGGGATCTCCCTGCTTGTATGGTTCCCATGGAGACGAACACAAAGCTAGTCTCAGCCTCACGAGGTCACAGTGCTGTAATGTTGGGTATTTGTGAAATGGACAACTGTATGTTATTTATTTATTTTTTACCTGAGGGGAACTTCCTTTCTCTGTGAACGAAATAAGGAGTGGGTTGGTTTTGAGCGGTTTGGTAAACAGGGGTGGTTTGGTCAAAGGAATTTTTGGTGAATAATAAATGGTGAAAGGAGTGGGTTGGTTTAATAAGTATCTTTTGAAGGTTTTGGTGGTTGTAGCATGGTGTTGAACTCACAACCATGGTGTTGCCAACTCCCTCATTTGTCACTTACATTATGTACAGTAACTTTAACTAACCTGCTATAGACACGGTCTAATACATTACCATGTTACTGTTTTAGATGAGTGCCAAACACTCCTTTCTCTGCCTCAAATGAATCCAATGTTTTCACTTTCTGTAATTTGCCTTCAGCACCTTTTGGTGGTGGAATGTTGTTTTAGCTTCGATTAGTAGTACTCTAATTGAAAACAGATGCCACACACATCTGGAATTTAATTCACCTCTCTGTTCACATGAGCTGGGCCCGTATTCATAGTGTCTCAGAATAGGAATGCAGATTTCCCCTGCCCATGTAATGTTATTCATTAAGACCTAAAAGTCTAAACTGATCCTGGATCTGCACTCCTACTCTGAGACGCTTTATGAATATGAGCCCCATAGTGGTTGGCCTTTCTTCAGCCTTGATTCACAAAAGCCAGTCAAACCATCTCTCCCATGTTTTCTCTGGCATGATACAATGTTAAAGTGTTGGAGCAAAAGGGAGATTGTTTGGACGTGAGAGATTGTGCGTGGGAGGAGTGAAGATATGGGAGTACCTCTCAGATCTTTTAATTTTACATTTTTTATTGAACCTTTATTTAACAACTTCTTAGGGATCCAGGGCAGTGTTCGGAAGTTCGGATAGTCTGACTTGCCCAAAGTAAACGGCCTGTTACTCAGGCCCAGAAGCTAAGATATGCATATAATTGGTAGCATTGGATAGAAAACACTCTAACGTTTCTACAACTGTTAAAATAATGTCTGTGAGTATAACAGCGGTTTGATATGGCAGGCAAAAACCTGAGGAAAATCCATCCGGAAAATGTTTTTTTTTTGAGCTCCCTTTGTTGGCCTATTGAATTTACAACCAAAAAGCACCCGGATTGCAGTACCTATGGTTTACATTGGATGTCAACAGTCTTTATAAAATGTTTCAGGCTTGTTTTTTGAAAAATGAACAAGTAGTTGTAGTTTTTCCAAGGTGTACCTCATTAGAAAAGTAGTCTTGATGCATGAGGTGCGCGCTCTTTGTTATTTATCTTCCCTATTGAACATACTATTCTCTGTCTTAAATTTGATCATTTATTTAGATATGAGAGTACGTGAGGATTAATTAGAAACATTGTTTGACTTGTTTGGACGAACTTTACCGGTAACTTTTTGGATTCGTTTGCATGCGAGTGGATTAGTAAAGTCAATGGCGCCAACTAAACTGACTTTTTTGGATATAAAGGACAAAACGACCATTCGTTGTGCAGCTGGGACCCTTGGGATTGCAAACAGAGGAAGATCTTCAAAGGTAAGTGATTTATTTAATCACTATTTGTGATTTTGTGATGCCTGTGCTGGTTGAAAAAGTATTTTGATGTGGGGCGCTGTCCTTAGATAATTGCATGGTATGCTTTCACCGTAAAGCCTTTTTGAAATCTGACAACGCGGTTGGATTAACAAGAAGTTAAATTTTTAAATGATGTCAGACACTTATATTTTCATTAATGTTTAATATTACTATTTTTGTATTTTGAATTTCGCAATTTCACCGGATGTTGTCGTAGGTGTCCCGCTAGCAGTTCATGCGCCCTAAGATTAACTAGGCAAGTCAGTTAAGAACACATTTTTACTTACAATGACGGCCTACCCCGGCCAAACACGGACGGCGCTGGGCCAATTTTGCACCACGCTATGGGACTCCCAATCACGGCTGGATGTGATACAGCCTGGATTCGAACCAGGGACTGTAGTGACGCCTCTTGCACTGAGATCTTGTGGTCATCTCGTGAGCTAAATTAACATTGAGCCTCGTCCAAATAATTTGGATTTCATATTTTGGGGATTTCATATTTTTTTAAATGAAATAGTCCGTAAGCTTACATGCTGACTAGACTTGTCCATTCACACCAGGAGCGATCAGGACACGCAGGTTGAAATATCAAAGCGAACTCTGAACCAACTATGTTAATTTGAGTACACGTCAAAACACATTAAACATTCATGGCCATTTTGCTAGCTTTTTGTTACTCACTAATTTGTCCTGGGAAATAAACATTGAGTTGTTATTTTACCTGATATGCACAAGGTCCTCTACTCTGACAATTGATCCACAGATAAAATGGTAAACTGAGTTCGTTTCTAGTAATCTCTCCTACTTCAGTCTTCTTCTTCTTCTTCTTTGGACTTCATATGGCGGTTGGCAACCAACTTTAAGGTGCATTATCACCACCGACTGGAGTGCGGACCTCAGTTCAGCTTTCGATCACCCACATGGGTATATGCTCCTAAAAACCAATGACGAGATGGGAGAGGTGGGACTTGCAGTGTGTCAAGCGTCAAAAATATAACCAAGTTTAGCACTTGGCTATGCAGATGCTCGTTGACATGAGCACAGTTAGGATGACATTATTGGATAACATGAATGTGTACATTTATTTTGCAATGCTCCTACACCTAACTTGAGCGGTGTGGTCAGCATGTTAATGATAATGATAATGATATGACGTCACTGCCATCTAGTAATTAAGCTCTGAGAAACTTAATTGTTTATAATGTTGGAAAATAAAAACATTTTAACTTCAAAAAGTTTGTTTCGATTGAGGAAGTACAGTGCATTCGGAAAGTATTCTTGACGTTTTCCTCATTTTGTTACGTTACAGCCTTATTCCAAAATGTATTGAATTGTTTTTTTCCCCACATCAATCAACACACAATAACCCATAATGAAAAAGCAAAACCAGTTTTTTAGAAATTTGTGCAAATTTATTTAAAAAAAACCCGGAAATATCACATTTACATAAGTATTTAGACCTTTTACTTAGTACTTTTTTGAAGCACCTTTGGCAGCGATTACAGGCTTGAGTCTTCCTGGGTATGATGCTCCAAGCTTAGCACACCTATATTTGGGAAGTTTCTCCAGTTCTTCTCTGCAGATCCACTAAAGCTCTGTCAGGTTGGATGGGGAGCGTCACTGGATAGCTATTTTAAGGTCTTTCCAGAGATGATAGATCGGGTTCAAGTCCGGGATCTGGCTGGGCCACTCAAGGACATTCAGAGACTTGTCGCGAAGCCACACGTGCGTTGTCTCGGCTGTGTGCTTAGGGTCGTTGTCCTGTTGGAAGGTGATTCTTTGACCCAGTCTGAGGTCCTGAGCGCTCTGGAGCAGGTTTTCATCAAGGATCTCTCTGTACTTTGCTCCATTCATCTTTCTCTCGTTCCTGACTATACTCCCAGTCTCTGTCGCTGAAAAATATCCCCACAGCATGATGCTGCCACCACCATGCTTCACGGTAGGGATTGTGTCAGGTTTCCTCCAGACTTTTTCTGGCATTCAGGCTAGAAAGTTCAAACAACCAGGCTTTCATGTGCCTTTTACTGAGGAGTGGCTTCCATCTGTCCACTCTACCATAAAGGCATGATTGGTGGAGTGCTGCAGTGATGGTTGTCCTTCTGAAAGGTTCTCCCATCTCCACAGAGTAACTCTAGAGCTCTGTCAGTGACAATCAAGTTTGACGGAGGAGGAATGATAGTCTGGGGCTGTTTTTCATGGTCCGGGCTAGGCCTTAGTTCCAGTGAAAGGAAATCTTAATGCTACAGCATACAATGACATTCTAGACGATTCTGTGCTTCCAACTTTGTGGCTACAGTTTGGAGAAGGCCTTTTCCTGTTTCAGCATGACAATGCCCCCATGCACAAAGAGAGGTCGCTACAGAAATGGTTTGTCGAGACAGAGTCCTGACCTCACCCCCATCGAACACCTTTGGGATGAATTGGAACACAGACTGCGAGCCAGGCCTAATTTCCCAACATCAGTGCCCGACCTCAATAATGCTCTTGTGGCTGAATGGAAGCAAGTCCCCGCAGCAATGTTCCAACATCTCGTGGAAAGCCTTCCCAGAAGAGTGGAGGCAGTTATAGCAGCAAAAGGGGGGCCAACTCTGTATTAATGCCTAAGATTTTGGAGTGAGATGTTAGACGAGCAGGTGTTCCACATATACGTGTATTTGGGCTTGAAGTGCCAAACCTGAATGTGTGACTTCTGATGTTTTCGTGAGTCTTATGTGTCTATTCTTATAACATAATGTGTATATTATTTTCAGCCTACGTTTCGTTTAGGGCTGGGATTTATTTCAAAGTTGCCACCCACCAGCATGGCAATGTTAATTAGTCAGAAACACCTAATGCAAAGTTCTTCCTATTCGCGAGTTGGTTGAGAGCCAAATACATTTTCTCTGTAGCCTACACTTGGGTTTCCACTAGATAAAACAGCCACAAAGTCAGAATTGGCTCTATCTTACAAATGCATGAAAACAACTTGAGCTTTTTGGTCTTAATTTAAGCTAAGCGTTAAACTAAGGTTAGCAGTGTGGTTAAGGTTAGGGTTAAGGTGAGAGTTAGATTTAAAATCCGATTAAAAGAAGAGAAAAAGTAGAAATAGACAATGTTCATGACTTTGTGGCGGTGTTAACTAGTGACGGCCTTATACTTGGGCACCTTGTCATGGAGCAAATTAAAATAGAGAGAGCAAACTAATGTTTTTGCACCTCCCCTTTTTTACCAGCAAATGATCATAATCCAGTTTTACTTATTGCGTGATATCAAATCAAATCAGATTGTATTTTAGAACTCTGCTCCCCCAGTCGCCTCAAGATGAATGGTTTTGACGACTAACGTTTAGGGCAAATTTGTTTTGCATGGCCCGGTGCCCTGGGTTTGCTCATTTTTGACCATTCCATTGATCCTAAAGAGAAATCTCCACCCAACCGGGGCACCAGGACATGCAAAATGGCCAATTGCTCCAAACCTTTCAATAGATAAGCTTCATGTCCACCAGATGTGTCAAACTCTTTGTGTTCTGGCGGAAGTCATCATACATAGAACAGTCCGTAAGTTCATAAAAGTTCCCCATGGTGGGGGTGGCACCATACAGAGACTAAATGATAATGGCTATTGTGTATATAGATGAGAAGATACGACTGGAAATATGTCTCCAGTAAGAAGGACACTGTGACAATTCATTATTACTACACTTGGGTAGTGCGCCCTGTTGGCTAGTTTTCATGAAACCAGCCAACAGAATGGTGTGCAAAATACATATGCACAGAACTGTTCTGTGCGTAATTCAGCATGCCATCATGCACGGCAAGCTAGTGATTTGAAATCAGTACTCAATATGGAAACAACCAGTTAAATGTATTCATGTTGCTAGAGATGTGTGACAGAGGAATCGACACAAACTATATTTATTGTTCTAATGTGCCCTTGTGCACCAGTCTGTTGGTAGCACAGCCAGCCAGTTGTTCAATAGGAGAATAACTCATCTTTTTATAATTATTAGCTTTGGTCAAACAGGGCAAAAATGATATTTTCTATGATGCAAACCACATGTGCATCAAGTACGGAAAATGCAGGCTAGACATTTCTCAAAAACAACATGTTGTCACGCCCTGACCTTAGAGAGCTTTTTATGTCTCTATTTTGGTTTGGTCAGGGTGTGATTTGGGTGGGCATTCTATGTTTTATTTTCTATGTTTTTGTATTTCTTTGTTTTGTCCGGGTATGGTTCTCAATCAGGGACAGCTGTCTATCGTTCTCTCTGATTGGGAATCATACTTAGGCAGCTTTTTTCCCTTTTGTGTTTGTGGGAAGTTAACTTTGTTAGAGGCATCATAGCCCTGTTAAGCGTCACGGTCGTTTTGTATTGTTTATTGTTTTGTTGGCGACATTAAAATAAAAAGGAATATGTACGCTCACCACGCTGCACCTTGGTCCGCTTCTTACAATGACCGTGACACATACGGCAAAACGCATGTGGATCTGGTGGACATATGGCACTAGGCTATCCATATTACCGGAGCTTATATTCTTTCTATTTCTATGGCGGATTCGCAGCCTCAATTTAGATTGTGCATTGATATGAAGCTTCGCAGTTTACATAATGCATTGATATACAGTGCATTCGGAAAGTATTGGCTTTTTACACGTTACGTTACAGCCTCATTCTAAAATTGTTTTTAAAAAAAAAATTCTCATCAATCTATACACAATACCCCACAAAGTGAAAACAGGTTTTTTACCACATTTATAAAAAACAGAAAAACCTTATTTATGTAAGAATTTATGTTCAGACCCTTTGCTATGAGACTTGAAATTGAGCTCAGGTGCATCCTGTTTCCATTGATCATCCTTGAGATGTTTCTAGAACTTGATTGGAGTCCACCTTTGGTAAATTCAATTGATTGGACATGATTCCATGATTTGGAAAGGCAAACACCTGTTTATGTAAGGTCCCACAGTTGACTGCATGTCAGAGCAAAAACCAAGCCATGAGATCGAAGGAGTTGTATCGAGGCACAGATCTGGGGAAGGGTACCAAAACATTTCTGCAGCATTGAAGGTCCCCAAGAACACAGTGGCCTCAATAATCCTTAGATGGAAGAAGTTTGGAACTACCAAAACTCTTCCTAGAGCTGGCTGCCTGGACAAATTGAGCAACTGGGGGAGAAGTATCTTGGTCAGGGAGGTGACCAAGAACCCGATGGTCACTCTGTCAGAGTTCCACAGTTCCTTTGTGTAGATGGGAGAACCTTGATGTAGACAAAGAGATCCTTGATGAAGGGCTGTATCTCAGCCAACTGTGTACTGAGTAAAAGGTCTGAATAGTTATGTAACTGTGATATTTCAGCTTTACATTTTTTAAATAAATTTGTTAACATTTCTAAAACCTGTTTTTGCTTTGTCATTATGGGGTATTGTGTGCCGATTGAGGAACAAAAACTATTTAATCCATATTAGAATAAGGCTGTAACATAACAAAACGTGAAAGTCAAGGGTAATGAATACTTCCTAAATGCACTGTATAGCTAGCTAGCTTGTTGAAATGATGGGAGAACAAAGAATATAGCTTAGAATAACTTTATCTATTTACAGTGCCTTGCGAAAGTATTCGGCCCCCTTGAACTTTGCGACCTTTTGCCACATTTCAGGCTTCAAACATAAAGATATAAAACTGTATTTTTTTGTGAAGAATCAACAACAAGTGGGACACAATCATGAAGTGGAACGACATTTATTCATTTTAAGGAACCACCTTTTGCTGCGATTACAGCTGTAAGTCGCTTGGGGTATGTCTCTATCAGTTTTGCACATCGAGAGACTGAAATCTTTTCCCATTCCTCCTTGCAAAACAGCTCGAGCTCAGTGAGGTTGGATGGAGAGCATTTGTGAACAGCAGTTTTCAGTTTTTTCCACAGATTCTCGATTGGATTCAGGTCTGGACTTTGACTTGGCCATTCTAACACCTGGATATGTTTATTTTTGAACCATTCCATTGTAGATTTTGCTTTATGTTTTGGATCATTGTCTTGTTGGAAGACAAATCTCCGTCCCAGTCTCAGGTCTTTTGCAGACTCCATCAGGTTTTCTTCCAGAATGGTCCTGTATTTGGCTCCATCCATCTTCCCATCAATTTTAACCATATTCCCTGTCCCTGCTGAAGAAAAGCAGGCCCAAACCATGATGCTGCCACCACCATGTTTGACAGTGGGGATGGTGTGTTCAGGGTGATAAGCTGTGTTGCTTTTACGCCAAACATAACGTCTTGCATTTTTGCCAAAAAGTTCAATTTTGGTTTCATCTGACCTGACCACCTTCTTCCACATGTTTGGTGTGTCTCCCAGGTGGCTTGTGGCAAACTTTAAACAACACTTTTTATGGATATCTTTAAGAAATGGCTTTCTTCTTGCCACTCTTCCATAAAGGCCTGATTTGTGCAATATATGACTGATTGTTGTCCTATGGACAGAGTCTCCCACCTCAGCTGTAGATCTCTGCAGTTCATCCAGAGTGATCATGGGCCTCTTGGCTGCATCTCTGATCAGTCTTCTCCTTGTATGAGCTGAAAGTTTAGAGGGACGGCCAGGTCTTGGTAGATTTGCAGTGGTCTGATACTCCTTCCATTTCAATATTATCGCTTGCACAGTGCTCCTTGGGATGTTTAAAGCTTGGGAAATCTTTTTGTATCCAAATCCGGCTTTAAACTTCTTCACAACAGTATGTCGGACCTGCCTGGTGTGTTCCTTGTTCTTCATGATGCTCTCTGCGCTTTTAACGGACCTCTGAGACTATCACAGTGCAGGTGCATTTATACGGAGACTTGATTACACACAGGTGGATTGTATTTATCATCATTAGTCATTTAGGTAGACATTGGATCATTCAGAGATCCTCACTGAACTTCTGGAGAGAGTTTGCTGCACTGAAAGTAAAGGGGCTGAATAATTTTGCACGCCCAATTTTTCAGTTTTTGATTTGTTAAAAAAGTTTGAAATATCCAATAAATGTCGTTCCACTTCATGATTGTGTCGCACTTGTTGCTGATTCTTCACAAAAAAATACAGTTTTATATCTTTATGTTTGAAGCCTGAAATGTGGCAAAAGGTCGCAAAGTTCAAGGGGGCCGAATACTTTCGCAAGGCACTGTACCATGTCTTCATTCATGAACAATATATCTCTCTTTGTGTAGGAACTGTATATTTTTAAAGTGTTTGTCACTTTTGAGTTGAGTTGTTTGGCCTTTGGGATTGGCCTCTTGCGCTCCTCTCCCATTAGCCCTCCCCTATCTCACTTGTGTATGTTTGTGTAACTCTCCACACTATCTCTGAACAGCAGCTGTTTTCCTGGCTATGCCTTTCTCGATAAATTAATTTCCTCCCTCCTCGCCTATTAAACTCATGGCTGCCAATGGATAATTCTATTAACAAGGACATCGTAAATAAAGTGAGATTGAATTGGATTATCGATGAAGGACGGAACAGTGCTGACATTTTGGTCGTGACTCGTGATGAGGTCCTTGGGTTTAGGTGATAACCATCACAGAGGAAATGGTAGAGCTGCTGATGATAGCGGGGAAAAAGGAACATGGCACAGTAATAATCTTTAGTGGTACCAGCTTTATTACAACACGTTACTAAAACATTGTTCATTTTGACAGAAAATTCACAAGAACCAGCAATTGAGACGCAATAGGTAGCATATAGTACCTGCTGCAAGCGACAAGACAAAAAAAGCACATACAATGACTATTTTCAAAGCTGCCTTGCTTGAAATAGTCATAGACCCCAATGGTACGTAGGTACAAGTGCCTGGAATGTGTCATGTTGGGTTTACGTCAAGCCAACCACGTGTACATTTGAAATGTGCAAAATGTACTAGTCAGCTAAACCCAAATGGAACCAGACAGGTAAGTGAGTGGAATGGAACAATCATGTCTGGGAGGATGTCAGTTCTTGGCGGCGCGGGTCAGTTTGGCAGACAAGGCATTGTCGTTGTTGATAAACACGTTTCTCTCCAATGGGTGTCTGGCATTCTCTGTCTCTTGTCAGAGCCCGTGACTTAATCACATTCCATCAAATTAACCCGCTGTGTGTGTGTGTGTTTCTGCCTTTTGAAATGTGACCAAGAAGTCTAAAGTGAGGGGAGAATGAACAAGGTAGTGAGAGAAAAAAAGGAGGGAGAGGGACTAAGAGAGAGTGGGTGACAGATAAATAAAATAGAGTGTAGATGGCTTGTGATTGAACTCCACATGGGCAATGTTAATAGCAATCATAAAACTTCAGTTATTTTTTGATGCCTTAAAAATCAACATTGAACTACATAATTTATCTAAATTGGCATTTGTACTAATATCATAGGCATGGCTGTGTATTAGCCTAGAGAGAGGAAGGCTGTGTCCCAAATGGCACCCTATTCTCTATATATTGTCCTACTTTTGACCAGAGAGGAGGTTTGTGCCTCTATACTCCCACGCTTCTTTGCAGGAACTTGATTATATGAAACCAAACATCCTCCCACCACAAGGCAGGGGGCCTTAGGCCATCTTACCAGCCCAGACTTTAGCTACGGCATCGCCAACCTTAAAGCCTAGAAAACTTATTTGGGTGATGTTCATTAGAGCATGCAATGGAAAACGTTTTGCAACAAAAAACGAAATTGAGAGAAGTTTATGTTCATGTTGTCCCTCCCTGTTTCAGTTGGTTTTCTTATATTTGGTGCCTAATCAACACGACCCAGGACTGACACGAGACACGATATGTTTCAACAAAGTCATTTCCCTCTGACTAATCACCTTCATTAAATCAATCGCAAGAGTAAACAGAATTAATCACGTTTGTAATCAAAATCGCATGCCTGTTCCTGTGGAGCCATCTCCAATGTAATTAATGCTATATAATTGTGTTTATTTCGTTAGTATTTGTGACTAGTGATCAATTTAAAGGGTCTGCATGTTGTTAATTCAATATGCTCTCCCAAAGGCAACTTGAGTGTCTGATTTGCTTGTGTGAGTTATATCGCTGGAGCTAGTCAAATCCCTGTTTGTTTTGATAATGAGAGAGTAATAATTTTTTTTAAACGGCTGATTGGGAGTCTAACTTTGTTAACATACACATCTGGATGTCATCCACGACGTTGGTCTATGACAGGTAGTAGTGGGGCTCCAGAACAGGTTTGATGGATAAAGGGCTAGATGGATGCGCCAGGTGCATACTAACAGAAGCATTAACACACACATCCACACACACGCACACAGGCATACACATACGCAGGCACATGTACATAATTACACATGCCTGACAAAGTTTAAAAGCTCAGTGCAATCAGGATCTTCCACAGGGTCTGACATGTAAATGAGAATTTATTCTCAGTCAATTTACCACGGAATCCCAATTTATCTGCTAAAATAAGGGTTAAATAAATTAACATTAACAACAGGTATAGGTACAGTTGAAGTTAGAAGTTTACATACACTTAGGTTGGAGTCATAAACTCATTTTTCAACCACTCCACAAATTTCTTGTTAAGAAACTATGGTTTTGGCAAGTCGGTTAGGACATCTACTTTGCGCATGACACAAGTAATTTTTACAACAATTGTTTACAGACGGATTATTTTACTTATAATTCATTGCATCACAATTCCAGTGGGTCAGAAGTTTACATACACTAAGTTGACTGTCATGGCTTTAGAAGCTTCTGATGGGCTAATTGACGTCAATTGGAGGTGTACCTGTGGATGTATTTCAAGGCCTACCTTCAAACTCAGTGCCTCTTTGCTTGACATCATGGGAAAATCTAATTGTTGACCTCCAAGTCGGGTTCATTTTTGGGAGCAATTTCCAAATGCCTGAAGGTACCACATTCATCTGTTCAAACAATGGTACGCAAGTATAAACACCATGGGACCACGCAGCTGTCATACAGCTCAGGAAGGATAAGCGTTCTGTCTCCTAGAGATGAACGTACAGCAAAGGACCTTGTGAAGATGTTGGAGGAAACAGGTACAAAAGTATCTATATTCACAGTAAAACGAGTCCTATATCAACATAACCTGAAAGGCCACTCAGCAAGGAAGAAGCCACTGCTTCAAGACCGCCATAAAAAAAGCCTGACTACGGTTTGCAACTGCCCATGGGGACAAAGACTGTACTTTTTGGAGAAATGTCCTCTGGTCCAATGGAACAAAAATAGAACTGTTTGGCCATAATGACCATCGTTATGTCTGGAGGAAAAAGGGGGAGGCTTGCAAGCCGAAGAACACCATCCTAACCGTGAAGCACGGGGGTGGCAGCATCATGTTGTGGGGGTGCTTTGCTGCAGGAGCGACTGGTGCACTTCACAAAATATATAGCATCATGAGGAATTACAATTATGTGGATATATTGAAGCAACATCTGAAGACATCAGTCTTATAGCTTGGTCGCAAATGGGTCTTCCAAATGGACAATGACCCCAAGCACACTTTCAAAGTTGTGGCAAAATGGCTTAAGGACAACAAAGTCAAGGTATTGGAGTTGCCATCAAAAAGCCCTGACCTCAACCCTATCGAACATTTGTGGGTAGAACTGAAAAAGCGTGTGTGAGCAAGGAAGCCTACAAACCTGACTCAGTTACACCATCTCTGTCAGGAGGAATGGGCCAACAATTCCCCCAACTCTTTGTGGGAAGCTTGTGGAAGGCTACCCGAAACATTTGACCCAAGTTAAACAATTTAAAGACAATGCTACCAAATACTAATTGAGTACAGTTTATGTAAACTTCTGACCCACTTAGAATGTGATGAAAGAAATGAAAGCTGAAATAAATCATTCTCTACTATTATTCTGACATTTCACATTCTTAAAATAAAGTGGTGATCCTAACTGACCTAAGACAGGGAATGTTTACTAGGATTAAATGTCAGGTATTGTGAAAAACTGAGTTTATATGTATTTGGCTAAGGTGTATGTAAACTTCCGACTTCAACTTTAGAGGTAGGATTTCTTGCTGTTATCATGTTTTTTTCATTGCCATCTCTTTGACATTAGCTAGGTTTCCATCCATTTGGCGACAGATTTTCATGCAAATATTCTAAAATCCATATGAAAACAACATGCGCATTTTCCCACCAGAGAGTTGTTTCCATCAAATTGACTTGTTACAGATAAATGTGTTTTCCCATGTCCCGAATAAAAGGTCAAATGGGTTTCCGTCACATTTTCAACTCTACTGATGGTCTTGTCACAAAAAAAGTTGCGTTTTATAGCGAATGTGTCCACTCTGGTCTTGGCACGTGCACACTAGCTAATAGCTCGCACTCGCAGATGCAGTGCGGCTATAGCCTAAATTATGACATTATTATGGACAAAATAGCAAGATTATTTTTATTTGTCAAACGACAGCCAAGCATGAATCATCATGTCACCAGAATAAGACCCTCGATATGTATTGGAAATGAAAAAAGCGTTTCCACCGCCATTTCATGCATAATAAATGTTATCGACACAAAAAAATCCCACATTGTCTGGCATATTGTCTTGTTGACATTTCAAATGTTTACCAACAAATTTTCTTTTTCCATCAGGCCTGTCGTGACATTTTTTATACAACATTTACTTTCGTCACATAAAAAGGTTTACTGACACACACACACACGAACGACACATTTACAACTGCGCACTGAACATTCATGAGTACCTTGTCACCAGGTACACTAACACATCAATGAGATCTGAGGGCTGGGACACATAATAAATACTCAAGCTGTCCTTTCAACTGGCCTACCTGGTTAAATAAAGATGAAATAAAATAAAACACTGAGGTATCTCATAAGGGTACAGACGAAACCTCCTCTCATAGCACAATTCTCATAACATAACCACATTAATTAGTTTGATAAAACATGTTACAAAAAGAAATGTCACTCTCGAGCTATTACCCTTTGACCGTTTGAGGTGAGTACACAGTGGGGTGACAGGGGAAAGGTCAACGGGTCATAGCTGCAGGGAGAGGGGATAGTGTATGTGTGTGTCAGGCCTGGGCTCAAATACATGTATTTGATTATTTGTTATTTTCTGTGTACCGTATTTTAGTACTTTTTACTCAAATAAAGTATAAATATCGTACTAATATTTTAATGTGTCCCGAATCAACTACTTCTACTATAAATAGCCTACATTTTGAAAGTATTTCCAACTACATTATTTCAAATACCAAACAGACCTGGTTGAAATGCATGGTAGTATTTAAATATTTATTTACGAAATACATGCAAATACTCTCCAAGGTTATTTCCAAATACATTCCAATATTAAACTACTTGTGTTTTCGGAATAAAATGACCAAATGCTTACACCCAAATGTATTTGAAATACCCTAAATAGTATTTGAACATAGGTTTGGAGTGTGTGAATCTTGCTTGGATTACATGCATGACTCCGACTTTTCTGATAACAATTCCCAAAATCACAAGGATTCCATTTGATGGCTGAAGGAACATCTCAATAGAAAGAATTCATGTAAACTTCCCTGGGAGTCCCAGGGTGTGGTAACAGGGCACGGTGGCAACAATGCATGCATCTGGAGCATGATCAACTCACATAGAATAAACAGTCCTTATCTGATTTAGTTCCTTCAGTGATGTGAATCCTGGTTTGCTGTCCTTGTAGTGGCCTCTGATCTGAGAGTCCAGGCTGTAAAAACAAATAATGGGTAGTACTTTTAAGAACGTGACCCTGTACTGCAACTCCATTCTCCTCAGAGTTGGAGTCTAACTGCCCGTCAAATGTCTGTTGCTGGCCTCCGGAGGCTTCCAAAATGAGCCTCAGAGCTTGTTCCAAAACAAGCAAGCAGCAGCCTACGTTTGCAGGAATGTGTAGGTTGCCGCTCCACTTGTCCAAAAGTTGCCCCTAAGTAGCTACACACACACCCCACATCCCTGCAATATAACCAAACCACTAGGCAGGCAGCACATTTGGGCAGTGGCACTATTCGGAGTGGCTTCTCCCTTCAGAGACAACATACAAGGCCCCAATTAGGTCCAGTACATCAAAGGGTCAAACCATATGCGTGGACATCGGAGGGTGGGTGAACTCTGAGACAGCACTGGGATGGCACAGCTCCAGCTGGGCATGGGTCTGCTTCCCCAGGGAGGACTTGAAGAAAGACTCCCTGGACCGCAGGAGGGGCGTCTTGCACAGGGCTCCCCAGAAGAAGCGCAGCACTGATGGGCTGAGGAAGATGAACACCCAGGGGTCCACGATGGAGTTGGTTGAGAGAAAGAGGAGGGCGATGAGGTCCATCTTGTGGCTCTCCTTCCTCTGCCCCGTGGAGTTGATATAAACACGGATCTAAGAGAGGAAGAGAAGACACTGAATAACGAGTCCTGATCAAA